>NC_142285.1:39950296-40252082 GCF_965620075.1 Prunus avium
TTTATCAACGGCTGATAATTACTTACGTAATTGTCAGAAGAACTATCTGTTTTTGTACACGTTGGTTGATTAAAAAAATGTCATTTTTATAATCATAAAATATAGCTGATATAGTCATTTTGGTTGTAAAAAAATGTCGTTTTTCTATCAGAAAGACGAAATTGCCCCTACGGAAATCAGGAAAGGTGGTCAAAAATAGGAGAGAGGAAAGTACAGAAGATAAAGTCAGAGTAGAGAGTAGAAAGTAGAGAGAGAGAGAGAGAGAGAGAGAGAGAGAGGGAGAGAGAGCAACATTCGTATAAGACCAACGGACAAAATGATGGCCCGCCCTCCCTCCAAACTGCACGCTTCAACCTGCGTGGCGTCCTGTAAAAAATGTCAGGCTTTCATCAGATTTGGTCCTTTTGACCACATCGCCTCTCTCTCTCTCTCTGTGTTTTTATCCTTGCTTCACGTGCAACGGGTGGGGGTATTTCGGTCATTCGAACATGCTTCCTACTTTATGGCTTTTGGACCCGAAGGTCCCGAAGCTGGGTCCTTGGGAATCGTGTGGTTCTGATTTCTAGGACCTTGAAAAAATCCGACGGTGCAAAGAGGGGTAGGTGATGTCAATGTATTCAGTACCCTAGAGAGTGTACCCTCTTCGATTCCTAGGATTGTTTTGCTGTTTGTGCTGCACAGACGTGATGCTTCAAGCGTCACCGTTGGATTGTCTTTGACTCTGAATCAAACGGTAATTGTTTTTTTTTACTGTGCATTGCAGGAGGAACATGACCAAATTAGGGCAAAAAAGAAGTCGTCAGAGACTCTGGAATGGAGTGATTATAAGTCAATGCCATTCACTCAATGCGTAAGTATTGTTAAGTTATGTGTGTGTGAGTGATTGTCAACAGTTAACGCACTATGAGACTTACTTGAATCAACAGTTATCAATCATCTATATACGCGTGGATACAGATGAATCGAATCCCATTCAATTAAGTTGAATAAATACAAATCTTAAAAAGTTGATTCATTTTTATGTTTTGTTTGTGTTTAGGTTGTCAACGAGACATTGCGAGTTGCAAACATAATTAGCGGGGTGTTTAGGAGGGCAATGACAGACGTCCACATCAAAGGTAACAAATTCTTCCACACCACACCGCATCAATGAATTATCGTACTAGTTTAATGAATTTGTCAAGATAATGTTTACCAACAACCACAAAACATGTACCCTACGACAATTAAATTCAACTCACAAAGTATTAATAACTGGTCGAAAATATACAGGCTATACAATCCCAAAAGGGTGGAAGGTTTTTGCATCATTTCGTGCTGTACATCTAGACCAAGATCATTTCAAGGACGCTCGCACTTTTAATCCATGGAGGTGGCAGGTACTAGTTAATTTAATTCCCCCGTCTTTGTAATTATTATTATGTTTTCTTTAATTATTATAATTATTTTATAATTGGTGATTAAAAATGAAAATACAGAACAATTCAGGAGCAAGCACAAGCCCAGCAAATGTGTTCACACCATTTGGAGGAGGGCCTAGGCTCTGCCCTGGTTATGAGCTTGCTAGAGTAGAACTCTCAGTTTTCCTTCACCACTTAATCACTCGTTTCAGGTTTGTATTAATCTTAATTAATCTGATATTTATGCTTAAATAAATAGAGCTTATGCTAATTGTTGATGTTAATTATGGCAGTTGGGTTCCTGCCGAGGACGATAAGTTGGTGTTCTTTCCAACCACAAGGACGCAGAAGAGGTACCCTATCAATGTGCAGCGCAGGAATTATGGGTCTGGGCCACCATGTAAACAGTAACTCAGACAGTAAATCTAGTGCAAGTGCTGTAATAACCTTTGATCTCCAAAGCAATAAGATGAAATTAATTAATTAATTAATTGGTAGATTAGTTTCATTAATAAATAAATCAAATAATTTTGTTGGAAAAAGTTGAGCAGATTTTTGCAGGGTGTGCTTTTGACCATTGAAGGGGCTACTATCACTGTTTCCAAACACAGCATTTATTTATGAATGAAACTTGGCAAAAGCTTTTTTGATAAATAATAAAATATCCAATTTCCAACTCCGATTAGCCGCATTGCACGTTCGTCTTGGTGCTGAAATTAGTCCTCCACCGTTCTTTTCGTCCTCGAGCCCTTCAATATCCTCCACCACCAAGACAGAAAGAAGCTCCTTCAGCTTCTATGTTTCTTTTGCTTGCTTCATCAGGAAGGCCCAGCTTTTGGCATTCATATTCAGCCCCAAACCCCCAGGTGTGTTTTTGTGTGGGCCCACAATCCGAAACATTGATCACAAACGGCGGGCCGTCTGTGGTAGGTAGGACCTACCTACCAATGCATAGAATTTTCAGCGCAGATCAATGCATTTTGCTGCTATCTAAAAAAATTGATCACCGCAAAACCCAAATGCCATGCCATTGATGTAAACAAGTTTGATGTTCCAAACAGAAAGGAAGCCATGATTATTAAGAAAGAAAAAAGAAATACTGATAAAGCAGGTTATGAACATATTTAATAATGTTTGAAGATTGTTATCGTTTGGTAGATTTAACATATACCATCAGAAAGAAGTTCAAGGAATCAGAATTCAGTAAGAAACCATTGAGCAATAAGAAAATACAGTAAAACACATCCTAGAGCACTATAGGGCTTTTGTACACTACAATCAGAGCATCTGCCACTACTAGCATACCAGCAAACTACAGTGGATGGTGGCCCTGGTTGAATTTCTAGAAACTTCTACTCAACTCGAACATTTGACTGGAGATACTGTTCAAAATGCCACACCCTCTAATAGAGAGGCAGACAGAATGTGCCCTGCCACAGGTTCAAAACTTGCATCCATCCGGGTTACCATAATTCAATAGCAGATTCAAAAACAACGTAGGTCTCAGGATCTGCTGCTTTCCCGACTTTTTAATGCAGATTCAACAAGCTTAACCTTTTTTGAATTCTCACTATTGACCAGTGAAAGTTTCTCAAGTGAGGATTTCAGCTGGGAGACTTGAGATTCTTCCACAGGATCTTTCCTCCTTGATATCAGCCTTTGTTGGTTTGATGTATTGCCCTTTGGCGACTGTGCGTGCCTTCTCAACCTTGCAGTTAAAGCGTTCATGGAAGAATGTAATGCGTCCAACTCAACTCCGGAAAAGAGGTCTGCTTAGCAATAAAAATGTATGTCAAAAGTGAACAGGCAGTTCTGGCCATGCGAGATATGAAACCGCCGTAACAAAAAAATAAAAATAAACGTATAGACTGGTAGCTTAAGCAGAAATGTATTATGATGATTTCGGGGAGCACTAAAATAGGAAAAAATAATTACCCCCTAAGAATTAGGGCATAACTACCAAGCTCATTCATGTTGAAAAAGTTTTTATTTGTGCACTTATTGTTGAAAAGAAATCATTACCAAGCTCAGACTTGAACTCTCGCTCAGCTCTGGACAATGGTTTTTTATGAGGCCCAGGCAATTTCCGCAGACGTTTCAACCGCTCCTCCAGAACATTGTGCAGCTGGATTGCACTATCAATCCTGTTCTCCAATTTTAATTGTTTCTCCTCTACTTGCAAGAGCTTCTGTTGTGCATCACCTAAGCGAGCATGCTGGTCATTAATTATCTTCTTCAAGAGAGGTTCATGATGCTTCAGTTCAAAGTAAACCTAGAAAGAGGAGAAAGTCATAAATTCAGTAAAATATCAACTACTAAATCCAGAAAACATAAGAATATTGCCCAATCAACTTCTTTCTAAATCATTTACAAGGTAAAATAAATTTAACCTCTCAAAAAGCTTATAGATTATCTGGCCTGGTTGAGAAACAATTTGATGACACTGTTGGTGCTGGATGACCTCTTAGACACTTTAGATATGGTACCTCACATGCATCGACAACAATTAGCAATGCAGTAGCAGCTATTGTGCTCACTTAAATTGTCGCTAATTCGCTATATGTGGGTTTTTTTTTTTCAATAAAGGGACAAACTAGCTGAAACTCATATGGTTTTGCTAATAATTTATGTAATGTAGTTTTTTTCTTCTTTGTATAGAACTTGTGTATCATAAGTTATTTGGCAATTACAACCAGCAAATGTTTTGCATGTGAGCAAGCTATGGCTGAAAGCTTCCCTTTCCTAAAGGCAGAAAACTGTCCACGGCTCCATATACTTGTAAACAACTTGTGAAATGCAGAAAAACCATCTAAAACCAAAAATAACAAATAAACCATTTTCACAAGAAGAAAGTAGGTTTGACACAAGTAAACAAGGTTTGTATGTGAATCACTTGGCATATTCTTACCTTATGTGCATACTCCACATAATTTTCATGAAAAAGCTTGAAGTAATCATGAAGCATTGATCGACCTTCAATAGAATCAGCAGAAACAGAACGCACATTTGGTGAGGTCTGAGGAACAAGAACCACCTTAGGTCCAACAAGGAGCTCTTTGCTTATCATATCTGGCATATCTTTCTCTTTTGGTTCTTCCAGGCGAAGAGATTTGCCCTCCATATCAACTTGAAAAGGAAGCAACAGGTTCCAAGTCTTCATCTCCAGCACGATACATTCTCGAGAACCAGTGACTCCCACAATCCATGAACACCCGAATGAATCTGATAATGACACAAAACCAGAAAGTGGAGATTGCGAGGAGATTTCTCCCTGGCATGTGCTTAGAACAGGATGCACCGAAGGAGTTCTCATGGTCTCATTCTTGCCACTGATCTGATTTGTAAACGGGAGATAATGCAACACTATTGAATCTATCCCTCCATCATGAAGGGTGAATATTCTTTCCGGCATGAGGGGATCAATAAACATCATAATAAGAGAACCGCCTTTTGTTTTCCTAGGCAGAGCCAGATCCACAATAGCCAGTCTCAACAGAGGGGGAGGGTGCCCCAACCAAAGAGTGCTATCAAGAGGTTGATTAAGCTTCACAGGTGAAACCTTACCTGGGGTTGGCTCACAAATCATTGCCAGACCCCGTATATGATCGTTGGAATCAACACGAAGGCGAGGTGGGCTGCCGACATTCCACACCGGTTGGATTTCATCAGCCAGAGCATCTATTTGCAATTGCCCACCACTCCAGGCAGTCACCAGAATTGAATCTTTGACGACTAAATTATAAAGAAAACTGACTGCTCCACCTTCACATTCTGCACCCCGAAAGGCTGAACCTTCTTCATCCTCATCACGACACACTTTCCTCAGGGGTCCCTAGGAAATTATAATTTAGGTCATATTGTGGACTTCTACAGATTGAAATAAACACAACACAATCTTTGAGAAACAAATTGCCAACATAAAACACCCTACACTGTGATAGAGTAGGCCTACAATCATTATTTCAGATATACTTGAAGAGGTTTACACAGATAAAGGGCCGCAACTTGTAACGCTTGGCCGACTGAAATCTAACGAATTAATGATACTCCTCAAATTACGAAAAATATCAAGTAAAATAAAATTCTCAAAGAATTGTAGCTAGTGCTGCCACAGAGCTATTTCAAGCTTAAACCACTAATAAACAATCCAAATAATTTTTCTACTTCTCATTAAGCTTAAACCTAGGTAGTAAATGATTAAAGTTCATTTTGAATCTATATATTATGCTAAGTGGGCAAAATGATTATACAAAATTTGGGCCGAATAGATTTATTATTCAATACAACCAAACATATATGCAGGAAAATCTTCTAACAAGAGGAAGAGCATGTAAATTAGTAGCCACATTTCACTTCATTGTCTATTAAAAAAACCTTTCAAAACTCTAATATGATCAAACAATAAACAATCACGGTACCTCATTTTGTATGAGTACGAGTATAATTAAAAGTTTTACATCACTTTCCAATGTTTAGATCGTGCACAATTAGTAGATGTCCAACGCATAATGCTAATTATAATGTCATGCCCTGTTTGACATTGCTGATTTAGGCACTACTCAGGAGCATCCATATAGCACAAGCAACTACCACATGCCTATAGGTAAGAGAATAAAGGTACCTGCAGTGAGAGTGATGCATCAAATAAAGCATAAGGATGAGCTCTTAACACATATAGATCTGATCCTTCTGTTTCTTGGTCTGCAATTGCTGGAAATGTTGCTTCCAACCAAGAAATAGCTAGATTTGAATTACTAACAGCCACTGAGTTGGCTGACTTCAGGCCAAATGTCTGAGCATCATTATAGATCTCTACTATGGATTCCCACTTGTAAGCACTGCACAAAATAAGAAAAACTAATTACATTCAACACCCAATACAAGGATCAGTTAGGATATAACAGGCAACCTGGTATGAAAATTTCCAAGAAAACATCAAGATGCTTATCAATGGTAAAAACAAAGGGGCAGAGATGCAAGGGGAAGAGACTATCAGTCAGATGGTTTCGATCCATCTATAATACTAGACCATCTTCAATTTTAATCTGTCACAGATGTCTAATACCGGACAAAGAAATGACCAGAACTTCACAGCCTTATATGTGACAAAGAAACACATATTTAGATGGAGGAAAATTACGTCACAGAATTCCAAAGAAAATACAATATTAGGACAACTTAAGTCTTCGCTATAAACTAATTTTTCTAAAAAGGCTCCTAATGGGACTACAATTGAGGCATATAGCTTTATAGTTCATAATGGCATGTGTCCCACCAAATGATACTTGAAACCATACTGCCCTCATGGTTCTTGTGCTTTTAAACACATTAAATATACCTTGGTCCCTACCTGCAGTTCCCCCTATGAAGAAAACTATAAGCCTTAAACATTTCAAAATATAATACAAAAGGGCAGGACATGAAGAATAAATTACCTTCCAAATGGTATAATAGGACACAGGATGTAAACTGAACCATCGTTGAACAAAATGAAAACCTGTACAATAGCATATGAATGTGAATCAAGTAATTTACATGATAAAACAGTTAGAGGGTGAAAATGAAAAACTTAATTTGCCTAATGAGAATGAGCATAGCAATATAATAGATGAACAGTTAAAAACAAGTGTTATTATAAAACAAAGATAAGCCATAGATAATCCTAATATATAAAGTCAAGCAAGATATTACCATAGAGCCAGAACAATCTATCTCAAGGAAAAATCAGATTACAGATGGATACATAAAATGACGCTTACAAGAAACACATGATCAATAGCATTGCAATCTATGAACTTACACTAAACAAGTCCCACAGATGATCACTCCCAAATGAGAAGTCCACCGGGCAAATTGATGTTGCATTCCTAGATCTACCTGGTTGCACAGGCTGTAGATAATATTCTTGCTCTGGTTGAATAAGATCTGAAGACAAATCAAATATTCTACAAAAAAGTGAAGGTAAATAAAAATAAACAGAAGGGCACCAGTTGTTTAAAACAGAATAATTAAATTAAATTCGGAGTTACATTTGCCGAACTCGGACATGGGTTTTTTATTTGGTCTGACATGATTAAGAAACCATATTTACAAGCTAATAGAACTTTAGGAAGTAAATATGATCAAACCATGTTTCCTACATTTATTACAAAATCACATGCTATGTAGGATGTCTCTATAAGATAAACCTAACCAATTGAAACTTAATAAATTTGCCTAGAAAGAATAAAATTAAACAAATCACGCCTATTCTTTTCCAACCAAACCATGCCAAGCTTTTCCTGTGATCACTGCATTATATTGAAACCCTTCTCATGATCTACAATGTTTGAACCCATTGATCAATTTAAGAAGTTTTTATCCTTTGCTTGTATCATAATTTTCCACGTCTACTCGTTTCTATGGTTATAACACAAACTATCCTGACGATGTATGAATGGAAAAGGATTTCATACCTGAAAACTGAATCAGAGGAAAGAATTCCCAGATGGGTGTCACTGTTAGGGTGCCATGAAACTTGCAGAATACGTATGATATTGCTTCCACTTAAGTAGATTGGTGAACCAACAGTCACAGTCCTGTAAGGTTTTATTTATTTTAAAAAAGAGATGCATTAAGAACTCTTATTTTCGAACATTTAATCTTTTAATTTGCAACACAATCTCCAATAAAGAAAGAAAGTATATTACATCCATACATGCATTTCCAACAAGGGAATACAAGCTTACTACATGAATTTCCAGGGCAAGTATTTGACTAATAAGCACAAACATATCATCGAAATCTAAAATAAAAAATCAGATTGAGAAGTTTGCGAGGGGAAGAACAAAATAAATCTTAGTGTTGCAAGAGAACGTACAGAAGAGGGACCCCATACATTGCGCCTTACTATAAACCTTTTTTTTCCAAATAATATATGCCTTATGCCAGACTTTAAATGTAGGAATTACAAAAGGAGTTAATACATAAAAATAAGCCAGACGAACATGTCATAATAAGATCCAAACCACCATCATTAGGAGTCATTCCTCCCTCAAGTTGCTTTCTAAGACACCCTAACACAACATGTTTAAAATGAAAGTGAAAAATCATAAGGTATTGCCATTTTCCCATCATACCTGCAAATCGTTGCATTGTCTTTGTTGGAAGTACGCCCATAAAGATACATAACGCATAGACCACCTGAACCAGAAAGAAGCAATGCTGATCCATTCCTACTGATCGAGATTTTTTGAACCGCAAAGTCAGGATTTACATCTGCTTGCAGCACCTATCGAATTACCGGCATTATCAACCATGCACTTAAAAACTAAATGGCACGCACATTAATTTTAGTACCCGTTACTTCTGATATCCCAGAATCTTCAAACTAACAATGTGTAATCTTACAAGTTACAATCCTCTTTAAACAATTATCTTTTCAACTACATAAGTATAACTGAAAATTTTGGTCCACTTCTGAGATTTTCATATCAATTTTACACTGAATAATTTTCAACTAAAATACTAATTTCAACTTCAACAATCATTTTCCATTATCATCTATGCCAAGCCAGGTAACTAACTGTTCTAAGCTCAGTTAAGTGCAATTACTTTCTTATCCTTCAATTTCTCAGCAGCCAGACTTAAACAAACAAATTAAAAATAAATAAAAAAAATGAGGGAAAGTGTGGAAACCTTAGAAGGCGAAGCAGCGAGGACGGAAGTCTGGTCGGGCTCGCCGAGGCGAATGGAGATCCGGTTAAGGCAGAGCTTATCGGAGTCCCAGAAGTAAAGCCGAGACGCTCCGTCCCAAGCCAAGAGGTTTCTGAGCGGTCGAGCTGCGGTCGGGTCGCGGACCGGGCCGGTGGCGGAGGAAAAGACCGGGAGGTTCTGCAACGGGACCCACTCCACTTCGTCTCTCTTGGGCGTCGGGGACCGCCCCGGGTCCGCTTCCGCTTCCTGGAGGTCGACGCTGAACCTCATTCTATCACAGTCTTTCTCTTTCGAGCTCTGGAGTTGTGGAGGCTTTTCTTCTTTACACCCCTTCCCTTTAAGAAAATGCGAGAGTGGAGGACGACGTCGTTTCGTTGCTTTTGAGTTTTATGTTTTTCTTTAATTGGCTTTTGGTTTTTGTTTGTCCCGAAGGTCTTGTTTTCCAAAGGGGGTTTCACTAAAACACCCAAAATGATGGCTGAAATTATAAAAAAAACCTAACACCCAAAACATTTTATAAACATACCCAAAATCCATCATTACACACACTCAAAACCCATTTATAAACTGGAGCTTTAGTTTTAAACCATAATATAGTTTACTAATTTAATAGAAAGAAATACAATTTAGTCTAATTAGCAAAAGGCCAAACACCAAAATGTAACAAAAATACCATTACAAAATATGAAAATTACAACATATGCCATTTTCAGTATTTAGTTTTAAACCAAAGCTGAAAAACGACATCAAACCAAAACTGAACCAAAACGACATCAACCGAAACCAAAATTGAATAACAACTCATTCGCGCGACCTTTCAACTTCACCTCCAGAAACCTCTTCAACTTCACCTCCAGAAACCTCCAAACCACCAACGATCATCGAAGACCACCAACCCATTCGCGCGACCATCATCGAAGACCACCAACGATCGAAGCCGATTCTTAATCTCAGTTTCTACGGTTTTCTGCATCGCAGTTTCGTTTTCTGCATCGCAATTTCAGTTTCTGCATTGCAGTTTCGTTTTCTGCATCGTGGAAAATAACTCCGAAATTAACCAATTAAACCTCAAAATTTCTGAAATCTTACCCAACTAACAGTTAGATCGTGGAAAATAGCTAGAAAATCATACCTCAATCGAAGGATTTGAGGGCCAGAGGAGAGAGATCGAGGGATTGGAAAACCGAGTAAAAATCCGATCAAAACATGGGTTTTCCGGCAAAACAGCAGTAGCAGAGGTAGGAGGAAGGTCGGAGCTGGCTTGGGGTGCGACGCCGGTCAAAACTTGACCGGTCCGGTGGCTGGGTGACCGACGTGACAGTGGCTGGGGGGTTTTGTCGGTGTCGGTCGAAACAGAGGGGAGGAGAAAGGGAGAAGACGCGGGGAGAGAGGGAGAGAGAGAGAGAGATCTGAAAAGGGTATAATTAGGGTTTAGGTTTTTAAATGACAAGGGTATAATTGTCTTTTTAATGACTAATGTAAGGTGGGTCAACAAATCTGGTCTTCCTCTTTGGCCTAATCCAAAATAACAATTCTTTTCTAGGTATTAAAACCCAAACCAAAATATCAAATGTCTTAAATACTAATAAGTAAAGTTATCTATGTCTAATACCTAATTTTCCTTTTATAAACACACCAAAAAAATATACAATTGTTGATTTTGGGGTTGATTTGGGGTGTGTTTCTATGTTTAAATAGTGTGTGGGTTTTTTTTTTATAAATACATGTCTAGGATTGTGTTTATTTATAATAATCTATATTAGGGGACCATGCGATGCGATTGATTTTGAGCGTAGAGGGAAATATAGAAGCGCTTTGCGTTTTAACAATGCACACACCACAACAGCCGCGGGCGACACAAATGTGGTATTTAGAAATGTTTTCTATGCAGAATAAACGACACAAACATAATACATGCTGATTCAGCATTCGTTTTTGCTTTCTATTATTGCAAAAAACGGTTTTGGTTGATGTCATGGGCTTATCACAGTTTTATGGACATGATGAACGGTGGTTTAGATTTTAGACCCGCGTATAAAATAGATATTTTGACAAATGCAATAGGTTAAGAACGTTTATTTATGCACTCAAAGACTTATATTTGATTCTTCCTCTTAATATTATTTGTATATAAATAAATATATATCTAATGACAACTTCACGCATTAACAATGATTTTCCATAACAAAGTTCAATTATGGAGATTTGGAATCCAATTATAAATTACTCATGTGTTTACTTTACATAAATGAATAGAAATGTAAGTGGAGTCCACAAAAAATCAGGATTTCAACTCTGGATTTTAGAGGAATTTGACTCTTGGGTGAGAAGTGATATTTTAATTCATAGATAACTAACCCATAAGAATCCATCTTTTCTATCCATTATATCCTTACATAATTTTTTAAATTCCAAATTTGCCTTTCACTATAACCCAACAGCAAGGGCATTCTAGTAATCAAACTAGTTTCAATTCTTATTCATGAGAATTTAAGTAAACAACTTATAAGAAATCAATATTACGAATTAGTAGACATGCCATAAGTGTTAACTTTCATTAATCACGGCAACTTTAATACTTATATTTGGTTTACACACTTTCCTTTATATGTTTCTTTAATAGTTATGTATGATAATAGGAATATTGAAATCTTTAGATGATCCTCCTTGTAATTTTATTTCTTGTTATAAAAAAATTGAGTGTCAACCTCAACCAAGAATGAAACACATTGAAAAATTATAATATAGGCTTTTTATCACAAAACGTCACGTATGCGAAATTATCAGATTGCATCCTTAAAGTTTTTTTGTATCACTCATGATTCCTAACGTTAATATGGATACTCTTAAATAGTCCCTCTGTTAAAAAAACTGTTAAATCCAGGGATATAATCGTCAAATCAATCCAAAATTATAAATATATATAATTTTCATTTCTTCTCCGTCTCCTTCGTCCCTCTCTTCCTCCATTCTCATTTCTTCTCCCATCTGTGTTGCTGAATTTTCCTTCCTTTTATTTTTATTTTTATTTTTTCCTTCCATCTCCCTCCCTTCTCTCGCACTCTTCGTCTCCTTCTTTTCTTCTTCCATTCTCATTTCTTCCCCCATTTGCGTGGCTGAAGTTTTCTTTTTTCCTTCCATCTCCCACCCTGTGTCATGTTGATTACCAGTAAAAACTGTAAACAACCCGCAAAACGGGTGGAATATATCAGGCATCTCAATGATAAAACCGACAACCATACGCCTACCTACCAGACACATCAACACATCAACACATGACGAAGTTCTGGTATCACTGAAACAATAGAAAGCTTCTGCCTGAATTATTTTATGTTGACGAACATAATTTTTAATTTTATTTTTTTTAAAAGCAAAAGAAAGCTTAAAGTATACACCAAAAAGAAGAAAGCTGAAAGCTTTTAACTTTCCTCCACCAAGAAGATGGAAAAGAAGAAGCTCTAAACTTTCAGAGAACACCACTTCTGTAAGCTTATTTTCCATATGAATACGACAACACTTGATCAGAAGAAGACTTTCCAAATTCCCATTTGAAAATTAAACAGGGCAATCTCTCTGTTATGTTTTAGCAGCTTCCCTGTTTCTCACTTGATCATCATCCTCCTCCTCTTAATCAACACCTTAATTACCTTCTGATCTTTCTCTTCTCTTTGATATCATCAAGAACCCAATTAGCAGCAAACACCTTTCCAAAACAATAACCATGAAGAAACTCCTTTTCCCTCCTCTGCCTCTTCACCTCCTTCCCCTGTTTCTGCAAATCGCCACCCTACTCTCGCCACCCTCTTTACCTCCAAGTGGAGCTTTCTTCCACAAAACGTTAGCATTCAACTCAAATTTGTGAAAATAACAAACTACTCTACTCCAAACCTAGTTTACCAAACTGGCCGGTCCATGGGCAACAACCACACCAGAAACAAGAGCTACAACCTGACCTGGGAAGAAATGAGAATGGAGAAAGAGAGGGACGAAGGAGACGGAGAAGAAATGAAAATTATATATATATATTTTTATAATTTCGTATTGATCTGATGATTATATCCTTCAATTTAACAGTTTTTTTAACAGAGGGACTATTTAAGAGCACTCATATTAACGTTAGGGACCATGAGTGATACAAAAATACTTTAAGGATGCAATCTGATAGTTTCGCAAATATCAGGGACGTTTTGTGATAAAAAGCCTTATAATATATGTGTCAAATTTATGGTGGTCTAACTTTGTTAGGGGAATAGTTAGCAAAAAAATCTTTGTTAGGGGAATTGAATTCGAGGATTGCGAAATTCATGTGCGGATCCACCCCACATGTAATGACCTAATATGCTAATTTGATGCAATGTACAGGAGTGAACACATCCGATTTCATTGGTTTCAAAGCACAAGTTCACAAAAGCTTAAGCTTTGGCTAGTTGCTTAAGTACTACACCTTTTCCATACAAATTTCAACTGTACAATTGATGAATACAAAGAAGAAGAAAAAAAGACCGTATTTGCCGCAATGGTAGCCTCTATCTATACTCTCTATAATGAATGATATATACACAACCACCAGTTTACAACATGTAGTATGTGGCATACGGCATGTCGTTTTAAGGGGCTGATGCTCTGCCTTGCACCACTGATTCGTCTTAATAAATCTGCACCCCAAAAAAAATAAACCAAATTGATGAGCAATGAGCGCAAATTACAGAAATGGAAAGTAATCTGTTTTAGGAGCCTTAATGAAAATTACCTGTAAATAAATGACCCTTAAGACTGTGGTGGGCCAAAATTTGCTTCATGTCGTTTAAGTATGATTGTTCACTTCACTCTTTCTTCTTGAAGGAGCTTCTGATATCTAGGGAACCCATTTTTGCAAGCTGAAACCTGGCACACACATGACATTGTTGACATTAGCATTTGACAAATCATCAACTGTTTGCAGTTTGATTTTGTATAAATATGGGGCTTGTCAAAAAAGCAAGGTTTGAATGCACATGAATGTGGGAAGATTCTCAATCTCATGGCAGAAAGCTGTTTATTCTGATATGACAAAATATGTGGCAGAGTTGCTGCAAATGAATGGCATGTGGTCAACAAACTCAAATATAAAAAGCAAGCTGCCCATCTCTGAAAACGGCCACCCATCACGGATTCCTCGAATATAGAACGTAGTGCTAGTGACATATTTTGACAAAGAGAAGTAAACAAAATAAATAGAAAAAATTGTGTTTTCACAAAAATCCATGAGGTTTCGGTTTTGATGAAGCGAAATGCGAAAAAATACACCAACTTTAAATGTAGAGTCTCAGAATCCATATATATATATAATAATAATAAAATCAAACATGAAAAATGCAAGGATTATAGACAAAAAGCAGCATTCTGGTAACAAAGAAGCATCCTAAACGTTTTCAATGTTACCTTAAGAAGAAGAAAAAAAAAAGAAATGTTGACCTTCCAGAAGATTATAAATTTATAATTCAACCCTTTCGTAGTCAGCAATTAAAGAATGAAACTTCCTAGTAAAGTAAAATTTCTGTGGTGGTAGTGGTTGAACCTCCAACATCTTAATTTACTTAAAAGGTATGATTTGTGATGTAATATAATTTTGCGAGTGATTCTACTAATTTTTTTTCCTTTGTTGCAAGATTAAAAACAATTAGGTGGGAGCATAAATTTGCCTTTTGAGTTAAGTATTTCGATATCTTCCAATTAAGGTGAAAAAACCAAATCCCAAACTGATACGATTTCATATGAGAAAAGGAGAGCAAAGACTTACAGCTTCAATGTCAATTTTGTAAACCCAAAGCTTCCTTCTTTCTCTGCAACTTGTTCTATATGCCACAACAATATGCCCAACAGCCAAAACCAGTGAGCAGATGAACAAAGCTACTTCGGTTGCTCTTACATACTCTGCTCTTTCCACACCAGAAGCACCAAACACATAAGAAGCCTTCAATGAAACAAACACCAGAGATAGCAGAGAACACATGGTTGTGATCCCCAAATATGGTCCATGTGAAAGCCTTGGCCCGTCACAGAAGCTGTAAACGCCTGCAGACCCAATTCAATTCATTCCATTAGAATCAGATTAGTTGAACTAATTAAGACTTAGTTGGTCCAAAGACATAAACTTTACATATAAAACAGGTTTTGTGCACAGAAATTGGAAGGAAAACAAGTGCTGCCAAGCTATGAACACTTACAGAATATGACAGCTGATCTTATAATGGAGATGAGCGGAATATCAACAAGAGAGTACCGAAAGTCGTAGTTAGTGAAATGGGAAGAGAGAGCTTCCAAAGAGATCAAAGAAGAAGAAGAAGAGGCGGATAGAATAGCAGAAGGGAGAAGAGTATCGGCAATAACAAGAAGAAGCGGAGCCGAAAACAGAAGCAGAGAAATCAACATGGTGATTAAGAAAAACACAGTCTTTACACCCCTCAACACCCTTTTCGATTTCTCTTCTTTTGATGAAAAACCCATGTCTTGATTTTCAATTTCGCTTTCTGGGTATGATGAATTTGGAGGCTATTGGCCCTCTGCGTGCATATACAAGGTTAAAGAAGAAGGGGAAACGGGGAAGCTAATTAAAAGGGGTAGGAAGGAGAAGAAGAAAATTAAGCAATAAGAGCTTTGGATTTGGACTTTGGAGGGTGCAGGCCTGAGGTGTAAAGTTTTGACTGGACTTGGCTTCTTGAAGAAGTGATGACGAATAGACTCTTGGAAGTTTATACGCGCAAGTTTCCGGTCAAATAGAGGAGTCGCCCTCTCTCTCCTTTTTTCATCACAAAGTTAACGGCAATACCTAAATGCTTTATAACGACAATCAACAACATAATTTTAATCCTTATTTAGTCAGGAATAATCATATGTGCTTGCGTGGAGACGGATGAGCAAATCCTGATCGTGGATACATTGCAGATGTTTGATCTGTGTTTGCGTGCGTGCACGTACACAATAATTTTATCGTAATTAATCTCTGATGTATTGTGAGCTTCACATATATATCAACGATCAAGAATTGTCGATGCCTGTGTGGGCAACTAATCATAACATTGCTATTTGCTTAAGTGTGTTGAGAAATGTCAGTTATTGGGTCATTGTCCATAAGGATTTAGGGTGTACAAAGTACATGAATCTTATCGAATGGGCTTAAGCCACTAACCCACATTGTATATTACATTTTTTATTTTGCAAAGAATTGGGTTCACTACACTATGCCTTAAAATTTTAAAGAACTCCAAATCAATGAACCGGGTATGGTGGAACCGACCGACCGATTCAAGGGCATGTGATCACATGCAAAAGTTTGTCTTTGCGAATCAATTTCGGTGGGGAATTTAAAATCATATTTGGTTTGTGTATATTTGGGGGCTAAGTTCTTTACAATCGTATATTTATTTTCTAATGACGTTGTGGTTAGAATATTTGGTGGTTGATTTGATAAACCGTTTCGGGTCATGCTGATAATAAACCAAATATGCAATGTCACGTTGGCATTAAAAAAAAAAAAAAATTAATCTAATTAATCTCTCCTACAAAAGTTAGGCAAATTGAGCAATAAAATATGCAATGTCACGTTGGCATTAAAAACTTTGGTAAATAAATTTAAAAAAACCCTAATATCCATTGCCAACAATCATGCACCTAATCTAGCTATATGCAGATGCAGTCAGTAGTATTTGAGTGCCTCTGCGGTGGCGTGGTTGGTGATGACTTGTGAGATTCCTCAGCCAACGGCTAGTAAAGTATATTCTATGGCCTGCAATTTGGAGAAGCCACCGAGATGAACCGAATTTTTGTCCTCCAGCTGTTTGTAAATAAGCCCAACTCTGCGTTATGAATGAAACACATGCCAGCTTTGAGCTTTGTTTGCTTTTTTGTTTTTTAAGATTGTAAAGATTTGTTTATCAACGATATATTAGCTAACATTTGAGAGCAGCCCAACACCAATAGCAACGTGTTCTTTTTTCGAATTTTATTTTATATTGGGATTATGGTGGTAGTGAGGTGACTGGCTATATTAGGTCCTTTTGTTGACTGGTATTTTACCACATGCACAAATAGTGTTCTTTGTTCTCTGAATCTTGACATTTGTTTTGGGAATTGAAGTTGAAATTTGAAATTTCAGTCAGTTTAATCAGCATATGGCACAACAGTGTTTTGCAACTAACTATATTCTACACCAAAATGTAATGAAAAGCACTAAAACTAAAACAAATCTTAATTTGTAATGTGGCACAAAACACAAACAAGCTAGTGCTAATTGCAACTTAGCCTTAAACTAACTCGAGGTACGAGTTTAGATATTTTTAAAACTCGCGAGAGTGAAATTTATTATATTGTCATACTGTGAATATGATTCTCAGAATAAATATATATGTGAACGATCACAGCTGTTTAGTATATATATATATACTGCAAAAAGGGTATTTAATTTAAAAGTGCCAGATTAAACACCTTCATCTTGGCATCATCGCACCTCTCTCTCCCTGATAGAACAAATCTTAAGTGACCTTTTGATTGCGTGGGATCGCGTTAAAATCCACTCTCATGCCGCAGTCTGCTCCTCCAACTGGTCAAAAGAAAATTAAACTACGTCACTGCTTTTCACATGGATTGGATGTGGTGGTCCAAATATATAAATGAATACTGGATAAGGACCAAGCCACTTTTACGTAAGAGCAAAATTTAAAGGAAACAAATCTGGCTTTTGCTTGGTGGAAGCAGCCTTAATTTCGTTTTTTTGTCAAAAGCGTAAACTGTTGGTTGATATTTATGAATCATCCAAGTGTGTTGGTCTCTGGTTAGGTTGGGGAGATATTTAGCTTCTTGTCGAAGGGGAAGTGGTCAAGTATGGCTAGAATATATATATGGGCATTTGGTATTTGGAGCCGCCTTTGGTTGGAGATATTGAATCAAATGGCAGAAAATCAATGGCTAGATTCTAGAATGTGAGGCCCGTGAAAACAACTTGGTAATGCGACATTTGGTGCTTAATCATAAGTTTTGTGCTAAATTTTTCTTATTATACTCTATTTTGTAGCGTTGTAATGTTGAAAATGCCATTGTTGGGCATGGCCATTTAAATACTACATTAAAGAAAATATCATTATCATTTGTTTTTTAGTCTAACCACCATTCCTTAATTCCATCAACCACTATTCTTTCACTCGTCAACCATCATTTTTAGATTTGTTTGCCCTTTTTAAAAATATTAATCTTCGTCGCTAATTCAATCAATTGTACTATATATAGAAATTTCACATTCACTTATATTCTAACACGTTACCGCATCATTAGAGTTTCCTTCGTGCTTGAGTTATTACTTGTCGGTTGGTTACATAACTAGTTTGTAGGTTTCTAGATGACATTTTCATGAGAATGCATGGGACAAGACAACGTTTGGAATCCGATTCCATGAAAATCCGCGTTTGTGCACACTATGAAACAAAAGGGGGACCTTCCCACCCTGTGAGACTGGAAATTGAATTGTATTGCCACAATTACAATGACTGAGAGAGAGAGACAGATCACATCAAACATTGTTCCAGAAGGAATCACAAGGCAGGCAATAATCATAGGTAGCTTACATACAAATGATACCATAAATTTAAACAACACCAGTAAGAGTAAGATTGACTTTGTAGACATCGTAAAGATTGTTAGCCAAAAGCACAAACCAATACTTCTTTTTTCACATTGTGACTGTCCAATGAGGTATTTTCGTGATATGGGTTTTGTTAGCGTTCATCACTTGCGTGAAATTTAACAATTATGTATTGTAAGCCTTACATGCCTTAACGAAAATAAATTTGCCTTACACATTGTTCCAGAACATTGAGATTGACTTTTGTAGATACCTTATTCACATTGGTAATTAATTGGTGACATTGGCCAAACACGTACCAGCCTCGGAGTTGTCTACAAACACGCAAAAAAGAATGAAGGAAAAGTAGAAAACAAAAGAATGAAAAGCATGTCCCCTCTAGAAAAATGAGGTGTGGCCCTTGGCTTAATACGGATTGGGGTTCTATTTATGCTCATAACGCGTACAGCACGCGGAGAATTTTGATTTGGATGGGATGTTAAGTTAAATTAGTTTATAATAATAATAATAATAAATATTATAGACATTTTCTAGAAAAAGCAAAGGTGGGATGTGGCATGTCGCGCAACTTACCATTTTCTTGATTATTTGTTGTTAATTTAGTGTGGCTCGTGTACGCATGGAGTGATGGACACGAATTTTGAGTGTGGATATGAACATGTTGCGTAAAATATTATAATGGACACATAGAGTAGGGGAGGGATTAGGTCACGCATGAGTCATGAAATATGTAGCCTGTTATTAATGTTTTTTTTGGGGTTATATAATCCTTCCTTTTGTTTTAAAGATTTTTAATTATGATGGCAAAGATAAGATAAGAATGGAAAAGACAAACCTGGCTGGCTCTGCTCATGCCCTTTTGTCAATTCATAAACATAATATGATGGCTGCGCCAACACAATCATTTTGGAGGGAAGGTTTTTTCAAATTATTTAGCAAATAATGGAGTGTATGCAATGTGTTTTTTTTCTTCATAAAGAAGCCTAAGCACTCTCCATCAAACTGACGAAGATTGAGAGTTGATAAATTTGGACAAACAAGTTGGGGGTGGATATCCAGAAAACACTTGGATGGAAATAGAATTCTTTTTATTTTCCCAACTTATAAATCAATGGAAAATACTGGCTCATTCTTCTATATCATATTATCAATTGTTTAGAGCCCATGAGTAGAACTTTCCCATAAAAATTAACTTATAAAGGAAGGTGCTCAAGAGCTCTTAAATCACTATAGGATATATTATTTTTCCAATGTAGGATATTGAATTCTAATATTCAACCATACTTTCGTAACCAATGTTCTTGTTGGCCCACTCTATCGATATTGGCCCGATGATAGCCCATTCCTTCCTTTGACAAGACTTAACTCATCTATTAGTGATATTATGTCAATACATTAATACCGAGCATCTTAATCTAGCCTATAGATCATCCTTTTCGGTGAAATCAGGCTCAATTACATAGTGAAACCTAGCTCATATACCAATTGTTAAGAGCCCATGAGTAGAATCCTTCCCTAAAATCCGACTTGTAAGAAAAAATTATTTTTCCTTCCTTATTAAGGAGCCAATTAATACTATGACATGTCCTTCTAAACTTAGAATTTCACTTGGGGTGTCTATAAACCAAGATCAGCCAACCCAAAAGCCCGCTAAAACGTTTTTTCTTTTCGGTCCACTCAAATGTTGGATTATAGCAAAGCTAAACGGGCTAGCCAATAGCTTCATCAGACCAATATGATACTAAAATTTGGACAACAAAATAACAAACGTCACCGTTGCGAACCTTCTATTCTATTTATTTCCCTCGCGACCTTCGCCTCTTTTAGCAACGCGACGTGCCCAACGACATGGCCACTCGATCCTTATGGGGCGCTCGAACGAAGCTCGCTCTGTCGGCGACCGCGCTCATCGGCGGCGGAGCGGCGGCGAACGTAGCCACCTCCGACGACCCCTCAATGACTTTGAAGCTCTACACAACCGTTCCCCCTCGCCTTATTCGCGACGCCATGACAGCCACTGCCATCGCCTTCGGTACCCTCACTTCACCCCCATAAACTCTCCATTTCCTCCAAGCAATGCTCAATATTAGCGTTTAGGGTTCACAATACGTCGTCGTTCTAGCATTACAGTCAGTCGAGCATTATGTGCCTTAGCTTTAACTTTTTTTTGGTGGAAAGCTAAGGCTTTAGCTTAATTGTGAATTTTTGTGTTGTTTTGAAGTTAGTTGCATCAGATTCATTAAATTTAAGTGAAAATTAGATTCTAATAGAGTTTCAGATTTCTTTGTGGTTAGATTATGAGTATTCACTGTGGGGACTGCCTGAAGGAAGCGGTGAGAGGGAAAAAACTAAGCATGAAGTTCACCTGAGGTCTGCACGTAAACTTCAAGAATTATGTTTCAGCAATGGAGGCATATATATCAAGCTCGGTCAACACCTTGGACAGCTGGTATGCTTTCAAATTCTTGAAGAATTACGCTCTGTTAGTTATACATACAGAAAATGGAAATGTAACTACTGTAATTATGTGTTTTATGTTGAATTTGAAATGAGCTAGGGTAGAGCTAGCTTAATTTTCAATCAGAACAGTATGTCTTGATTGAAAGCAATTGAAGCTGATTGGTTATTGTGTTGATTCAATTTTATACAGGAATACTTGGTACCCCAAGAGTATGTACAGACAATGAGGGATTCCATGTTGAACAAATGTCCAGTTTCTTCATACGAACAAGTGTGTGAGGTCGTCAAGAAAGAGCTTGGAGATACGCCTGATAAAGTATGTAATCTTGGTTGTACGTGTTTATCTTAGTATCCCATACGTGCAAACATGCTGTTTAAGCTCTCTTAAATGCTCAATTCTCTATCAGCTACTTGATGATTTTTTGCTTTGATGAATTTCAATAGTTTTCGCTTTGATGAATTTTCACAGCGGTTTTGTTCGTGTTCTGAGATAAGCCTTTTGAATGCAGATTTTTGCTGAATTTGATCCTGTTCCAATAGCAAGTGCTTCCCTTGCACAAGTCCATGTCGCTCGCAATCATGATGGCGAAAAAGTGGCTGTGAAGGTCCCAGTTGTCAATTTTAACTCACATAAGGGTTTTTACTGCTAGGTGCAACCAAGTAGTCATTCAGATTTATTCAAAATTTTAAAACATGCATCTTTCTTATTAGAGTTTCCTTTCTCTGTCCAAATAATTTTCAACTTTCAGGTTCAGCACACTCATATGACAGATACTGCAGCTGCAGACTGTGCTACTGTGGATTTTATTGTGAACACCCTACACCGGATTTTCCCTTCTTTTGATTACAGGTAGTTCTGCCAAAGCTTTCATACCTGTTAATTGTCTTGACTAGTTTCTTATTAATGAAAATGCTACCATGTTCGACTTGCTGACAAAGCATAGATCTTGCTTACATGCTTAGAAATGAAAGATTTTGTGGTAATTGTTGCTGTTTTTTAATTCCTACTTTCATGAACAGGTGGTTGATTGATGAGATGCGTGAAAGTTTACCAAAGGCAAGTTGCTTAAATATCTCTCACCCTTGATTGGATTCTTTGTAAACTTGTAGAAATTTGTCCACATTATATGTCTATTAGTCTAAAATGTTTATATGTTCATAAGTTTCTGTTGGCACAAAACGTATTTTCTTAATATGCCAGTGATAGAGAACATGTGGACTTTGGACCTCATCTTAACCAAGAAGTTGTTCTCTATCACTACAAATATGTGTTACCTAGTATTTTCTGTAGCTTTCTTGACATTTGATCATATGTGATTGTGGCAATCAGGAACTAGATTTCATAAACGAGGCCAAGAACAGTGAGAAATGCTTGGAAAACTTTCAGAAGCTTTCTCCTCATATTGCAGCTTATGTATATGCACCAAAGGTGTATTGGAATCTAAGTACCTCAAAGTTGTTAACCATGGAATTTATGGACGGCGCACAAGTAAATGATGTGAAGACCATTAAAAGACTTGGAATTCGACCTGATGAAGTTGCAAGATTAGTAAGTCCATGAGCTTCATGTCAAATTCTGACAATCTATATTTAGACAATCATGTTTTCTAAAAATTTGTTTGGTTTCATTCAGAATTACATTTGCTTCTTAAAGATCCCTTTCATCATCAGTTGACTACAGCAGTAGATTATATAATAGTGCAAATTGATTTGACTGTGCAAAATGAATTAAGGTATTAGGACATTGGAACCACAACGTTGGGTCTATGAGTTTCTTTTCTTTTATCTTTTTTCCTTTTGCTCAAATCCTCGGGTCTACTGTTGAAGTTTGAAGCTAAATAGATAGACCCTCAGTAAAGGCTGGTTTTGGACTCTTGTGCCCCCTTTATGTTTTCATTGTATGTGCTTCAATTTCCTTGTGAGGATATATTCTGACCAAGTTGTGCAAGAAAAGAAACTAAGAATTGATGTACTTCATGCAGGTTAGTGAAACTTTTGCAGAAATGATGTTCAAACACGGGTTTGTGCATTGTGACCCACATGCTGCCAACTTGTTAGTCCGTCCTCTGCCTTATAGTGGAAAGAGCATTCTAGGTGAGACTCTCCTGCATTGTTGAGGTTATCATTTGAGAATTTTTATAGTAATGTGATTTTAGTTTTGCTTTTTAGTAACCACAACCGAAAGTAAACCGTAGCCTGGCTTTTATACAATTATAATACCCACTGCGCTTTTCTGAGAGCAAGTTGGCATATCATCTTTCATGATATCTTTATCGTGCTAAGCATCTGAATCACGAGGATGACTACAATACTGCTGAAAAAACTTGTTTGGTAGTATTTGTGTGTTTTCAATCATATTTGGGTTTCCAAAACTTACGTGATAGTGATAGTTTGTCATAAGTAGATGCACTTTGTGGTCATAAGTATGAAGCATAATATAGCCAGGTCATCAGTAGTTGAAAATTCATGTCTCTATGTTCTCTAAACCCTGAGAAATATTATTTCAGAAGTTCATGTAGAATCGGATGTTGTTGACTTGACTGTGAAGTGTATTACATCTCTGTTTTACTCATACAGTTGGTGGATATTATGCCCATTGAGCTTTTTTTTATTATTTGGAACATTATGTAGACCATGCCCAACTCAAATAGTTTTTCCTCACCTTCCCATGTACAGGCAAGAAAAAACCACAGTTGGTACTTCTAGACCATGGTCTGTATAAAGAGCTTGACTTTGAGACCAGAACTAACTATGCTAAACTGTGGAAGGTACACCGTTTTTTTTCTTGGAATAGTTTTCTTCCATATTGTAGCAACTTACTTTGCTGTGTTCTCTATGTTGTTATGATTGTTGCAGGCTTTGATTTTTGCTGATGCCAATGCAATAAAAGAAAATAGTGCAAAATTAGGTGCTGGAAAGGATTTGTATGCATTATTTGCAGGGATTCTTACTATGAGGCCTTGGAATAGGGTCATTGACCCAGCTGTTGATCATTTGGTTATACAGGGCAGCGAAAGTGACCGTTCAGAACTGCAGGTGAGCTCTTGCAATGGGTTCAGTGCTTTCACGATGTTTGTAATTTTTGGTACCCGAGTTATATGCTGTTACAATGTTGCTGATTCAGTTCTAGCCTCAGTGAGGAGCCTTGTACTCCTCGCAATTAAAACTGTTGTTGATGTGGATGGTATTTAAATGATAGTTTATCACTCTCACCTGTTTAAACGTACCTTAATGTTTTGTCTGCCAGATGTATGCTTCTCAGTATTTCTCTCAAATCTCAGAGCTTTTGAGGAGGCTGCCACGCGTGATTCTTTTAATGCTGAAGACAAATGATTGTTTACGATCAGTTAGCAATGCTCTGGTATTACTTTGTTATTACCTTTTTAGTGCTGTTACTCTTGAAAACCTGATTATAGTAAGATAAGCTTGTTTTTCAACTTGCTGTTGTGAGTGCATGTAGCCTTTTTTGCTGTCTACCTAAGATGTATGTCAAATGTCCTGACAATGCGTGAGTGGTTGGAATAGAGCATGTATCTGGCTTGATACCCCAATGATTTATGTGCCCCATTTTGTAGCTGCAGAGTTTAACTATATGGCTTTCTAAAGTTGTATCAAATTTTGTCACATCCTGTGAGTCGGATTTCAGTCAATAAGGGTTTTTATTGTCTCCATAGTTTGAGCTGTCTTCTACTTTTAATTTTTGACTTTTGACCTTGAACCTGAAATGCTTCTCAAACAGTTGCAGGTACCTTCTCTTGAGACATTCATGATCATTGGAAGGGTTTCCTCTGAAGCAGTCATTGAGGCAAAGCTATCACAAAAGAGATCCTTCCTGCATTGGTTGAGTGCTTGGTTAGACAAAATTCTGTTGGAAGCTCGACTTTTTACAATGCAAGTAGCCTTGTGGCTTCTACAAGGCAGGAAATCTTTGTCTTGGAGAAACTGAAAAAGTACTGCGCAAACTCAATTTCTATAACTCACAAACTAAGGAAACTATAATTATTTCTTTGTTCGTCACCCAAAAATGGGCACACACATTCTTTGTCTCCATAGATCAAGCCTCTCCATTACACACAGGGTCTCCGATCATGGATTGATAGACCATTTTTTCAAGGCATCGGAAGGAATAAATGAAATGTTTTGTATCATTTTTCTTTTATGTATAATAACTCTCAATGTTCTCTGGATCTGATCAATTTTATAGAACCCCCATCAAGGGAGAACTGTATGGACACTGCATCAGAGATATTAGTTATGTGCTTATACGCACAGAGAACTTTTAGACTTTTTTTTTTTTTTTATATGAGTTATATCATAACCTCTTCCTCTGGTCATCGAAAATCACACATGCATTGGGTATGCTATGCGCCATGTGCCCCCGTAGCAAAAGGGTTTGTTTGGTTGCAGAATCAGGTAAACCTTTCCTTATTCAGAGCAAGAATAGAATAGCTGGGAACACATGGCATACATGTCTCTTCTGGTGGTGGTTGGCTTATTAATTCCGGTAGGCTTTATTGTCCCTTTCCGATGGTTGTCCAATCGACTAAACTATTGTCTACTTCTACTTTTGTTTGCTGATAAATTCTTGGTTGGGTGTGTATAATTATGGTACATTTTGGATAGTGAACTTTAACGACAAAAGCTGCAAACTTTGCTTCACCCTTCCATGGAATTATATCACCCTCCAAAGAAAACTTAAGGAGAAAGGGACACACTAAACACCTTCATGGGTTCATGTTATACTTGTCCAATTCGAACCCCGATTGCATTCCATCTAACTTTTACCTAGCAGTGAAAAAAATGAAAGGCTTTATCTGACGGTGGGTATTGAAAGCCAATGAATGATCAAATCTTTGTTCATTCATAGGCTGGTTGATAGTTGGTACGTGAATATAAACAAGTCCCCATCAAAAACAGATTTTATATATATATATAAAAAAAGGTACAAAAAAAAAACACAAGTCATAAGGGACATTAAATGTGAATGGGTAGTTGGTCAGCGAAGTTTGGTGACCTATTTAGTATTTACCAGCTTTCACCTTCTCCATACCTACGCCCTTTCTATCTCTAACTTTATTTTATTTTGTTCGCAAGGGTCAAGGTATTTGATTTAGGATACTGTTTGCCTCTTTTCCTATAAGGATACTCCTTATTGTAAATAATAGTTTGACATATATGCTATGCAAAAATAATTCATAAAAAACACACACATAATTCAAAAATAATAGTTTGACATATATACATATGTCACACTACTATTAGCAGGAATGTAGAAATTTCTATTACTTACATGATAAGGGGGGAAGTATTTTTCTTTGGTTTAAGTTGATTGGCAAGAGGCCACATCTCAAGTGTTGGCTTTATAAAATAATAAAATAATTATGCTTTTTGTGGATTTCCATTGGCTGATTGCTTAGGGTGTGATTTCATGTAGTCCTATCAACGATTCTTCGACGGTTAAATTAGTGGAAGTTTGAAAAGTTGCCTACCTTTTGCAATGTGAGGGAAGAATATTAACTCCTAACTCCCACTGTGAATTAAAATATTATTTTATTTTATAATGTTTAATTTGTTTCAGGTCAATGGCCAACCATAATACCAAAACTGTACGTCATATTATCATGGCAATGTGCCAATGTCACTCCTTTTATATAACCACAAACGGAAAGAAAAGAAAAGAAAAGAATATTAGGAGCTCCCACACCCAGGTGCAGGTGGTAGTGGTACTGTTCATCCTAACATTCTCCTCCATCCAGCCCAGTGATTCAACCGCTTAGCTTACACGGCTCGTCCTTTTAGAGAGACTGAGAGAGATGGTAGGACCGGCGAGGCCTCTGTTTGTTCTGTTCGGATCCTCCATAGTCCAGATGAGCTACGACCACGGCGGTTGGGGTGCCATTCTCTCTGACATCTACTCTCGTCGAGTTCTGTCTCTACCCCTGTTTTTTCTCACTTGGGTCGTTAATGTTGCTTTCAAGTTTCGATTTTTCCCTGTCAAACTTCAAACCCAGCTATCAAATTTCTCATCTTTAAAGGCTCTTTCTTATATGGTTCACTTGGTTTTCAGAATCTCATTCTAAATTTTAATTGTTTCATCCCATCTTGTTGGGTTTTTTATTTGTTTCAGGCAGACATATTGTTGCGTGGTTACTTTGGTTGGAATTCACGGCGAGCTGTAGAGGTCCTAGATCAAGTTTTCCCCAAGGTATTATGCTTTCATTAGCTGCAATATGTCAAATATAGTGTAATTGAGAGAGTAAAGAGTGAGGAATAATAGATGTTTTGCAGAGAATTCTCCCTTATATCTTTGTATTGCTATCATGGAGATATTTATACACAATGTAGAAAGGGTAACTATTAGTTACAAACAAGTATACAAAACCATGGAGCATTTCCAGGATTTGTGTCTCCCTAAAACATGGAAAATGTAAACATACCTAACTAAGACTTGCCTAACTATGACTTGCCTAATTATGACTTGCCTAACTTACTTGCCTAACTTACTTGACTAACACTCCCCCTCAAGTTGGTGCAAAGATATCACGCATGCCCAACTTGTCAAGTGAGGCATAGAAAACTTTACTTGATACGGCCTTTGTCAGAATGTCGGCAAGTTGGTTTTCCGAGTTTACAAACGGAAACTTAATTATACCACTTTCAAGCTTTTCTTTGATGAAGTGTCGGTCGACTTCCACATGTTTGGTACGGTCGTGTTGTACTGGGTTATGTGCTATCTCGATAGCAGCTTTATTGTCACAGTACAAGTTTGTAGCTTTTAAGGGTTTAACTCCAAGATCCTTCAGTAATCTCCGTAACCAGAGCAATTCACACACTCCTTGAGCCATTCCCCTGAATTCTGCTTCAGCACTTGATCTAGCCACAACTTTTTGTTTCTTACTTCTCCAAGTGACTAAGTTGCCACCCACAAATGTAAAGTATCCAGATGTAGACCGTCTATCTGTGATGGATCCTGCCCAATCAGCATCTGTGTATCCTTCCGGGTACATATGTGTATGTTTGGAGAACATTAATCCTTTTGCAGGGGCAGCCTTCAAGTACCTCAGAATCCGAGTTACTCCATTCATGTGTGTCTCACTCGGTTGATGCATAAACTGACTCACCATACTTACAGCATAAGCTATGTCGGGGCGTGTGTGTGACAGATAGATCAGTCGCCCAACTAACCTTTGATACCTTTCTTTGTCAGTGGGTACTTGATCTGGATACATCCCTAACTTGTGGTTCTGCTCAATAGGTGTGTCAGCTGGCTTGCAATCAAGCATTCCAGTTTCTGTTAGCAAATCTAACACATATTTTCGTTGGGATAGAAATATGCCATGTTTTGATCTAGCAACTTCTATGCCAAGGAAATATTGTAACTCACCCAAGTCCTTCATCTCAAATTCACTAGCAAGGAGCTTCTGCAGATTCTTCATTTCTTCATTGTTATTACCGGTAACCACCATATCATCAACATAGATGATGAGGGCCGTCAGTTTGTTACCACGACGCTTTAAGAATAAAGTGTGATCCGAGTGACTCTGAGAGTATCCAAAACGCTTCATGGAATCAGTGAATCTTCCAAACCAAGCTCGTGGCGACTGCTTGAGCCCATATAGTGATTTTTTCAGCTTGCAAACGGTGTTGGGACCGAATGTCGTAGAGATCCCTGGTGGTGGTTCCATATACACTTCTTCTTGCAAGTCCCCGTGAAGGAACGCATTCTTTACATCATACTGCAGTAGTGGCCAATCAAGATTTGCAGCCAATGACATTAGAACACGAACAGTGTTGATCTTGGCAACAGGTGCAAATGTCTCATGGTAGTCAATTCCATATGTTTGTGTATACCCTTTGGCTACTAATCGAGCTTTGTATCTGTCTATGGATCCATCAGCTTTGTATTTAACAGTGTATATCCACCGACATCCAACTGGTTTCATCCCTTGTGGTAACTGAACCATCTCCCATGTAGAATTCTTTTTCAGAGCTTCCATTTCAATTGCCATTGCTTCAGCCCATCTGGAATCTGTTATAGCATCCTGCCACTTATTTGGAACACATACAGTAGATAATTGATTGACAAATGATGCATATGACTTTGACAATCTATGAGTTGAAACATGGTTATTAATGGGATATTTAGACTTGGCAGCAAGGTCAGGACAATATTGAGGTTTGGGTTTTCCTCTAGTGGTCCTAGGTGGGAGAGTGTATGGTATAGGATTAGGTGGTTCGGGAATTACCTCGAGTGTTTCTTCATCACGAGACGATTGGTCCGATGGTTGAGAAGAAGGGGTTGTATTTTGTAGTTGATCACAGCAAACATTTGGATTGTCATCTCCGGGATCTTCACCAAATAAGAACGATAATGTTTCTGTACCTTCATTGCTGTCCAGATATCCAGTTTCAAGTCTCGGCGACCGGTCGCTGGCTTCTGGGCGACCGGTCGTTTCTGAATCTGTACAAAAGCGACCGGTCGTTTCTGGAAGGCGACCGGTCGTTTCCGGCATTTTTGACTCTGTGAAAAAGCGACCGGTCGTTTCTGGAAGGCGACCGGTCGTTTCCGGCATTTTTGACTCTGTGAAAAAGCGACCGGTCGTTTCTGGGAGGCGACCGGTCGTTTCAGGACGATTTTCAGTGTTGTTGGAGCACGACGACCGGTCGCTGAGGTCCGGGCGACCGGTCGCTTTTGAACAGACTTGATTTTCTTCTTGAGCCTTGTTTTCCTTCTCTTCATTCCTCCTCTCCCCCTGAAGAGAAGGGGGCGTAACATTTTTAAAGTATGATAAATCTTCATGGAATGTGGCATCCATAGTGACAAAGAGCTTGCGAGTAGGAGGATGGTAACACTTGTATCCTTTTTGATTTGATCCATACCCAACGAACGCACAACGAATGGCACAAGGGTCCAGTTTACTTCTTTGATGAGATGGAACATGAGCATATACAACACAACCAAATATGCGAGGAGGCAACTTGAGGACTGTAGGAAGAGAGACGTGACGAGCCAAGGTGTTCAGTGGAGTTTCAAACTTCAAAACACTACTAGGCACTCGATTAATGACATAGACTGCAGAAAGGAGGGCATGTCCCCATAAGTAGTGAGGGACCGATTGATCCAGCATGTATGCACGAGCAACCTCAAGTAATTGTCGATTCTTTCGCTCTGCGACACCATTTTGTTGTGGAGTAAAAGGTGTGGAGGTTTGATGAATGATGCCGTGGTCTCGAAAAAATTGTTCCAAGACCTTGTTCACATATTCCCCACCATTATCAGACCGGAATACTTTGATGGAGGCTTGGAATTGTGTGGTAATCATAGCATGAAATTCACGGATTGCAGCGGAAACATTACTTTTATGAGCAAGTAAGTATACCCAAGTCATGCGAGTGCAATCGTCAATAAATGTAACAAACCATCTTTTGCCATTGGAAGAGACTTTAGCAGGACCCCAAACATCAGAGTGAACCAAATCAAAAGGAAATTCTGTCTTATTATCACTTAAGGGAAAAACAGTTCGATGGCTTTTGGCCAATACACAGGTTTCACACTGAAACTGGTGATTATCTAAGCCACGAAACAAAGACGGAAACAAACGTTGAAGATAGCCAAATGATGGATGCCCTAGACGACGATGCCAGAGCCAAATCTGGTGTTGATTTCGAGCTTGTGAGCTGGAACTATGAGTATGAGCTGCCCTTGGTGGTGGAGATACCGTCAAGGAATACAACCCCCCTCTTCGTTTACCATGCCCAATCGTCGCGTGAGTCGTGAGGTCCTGAAAAATACAATGGGAAGGATAGAATGTGGCATAACAATTATGTGAGTCAAGTAATTTTCCAACAGACAGCAAATTGCAATTGATGGAGGGAACAAGTAGTGTATGAGATAAAGATAAGGAAGGGGAAAGTGATATAGTTCCTTCACCAGCAACATTAGAAGGAACTCCATTGGCACTAGTAATGTATGGATGACAAGACTTAGAAGATAATGTGGAAAACATAGTAGAGTCAAAAGTCATATGATCAGTGGCACCTGTATCAATTATCCATGTAGTGGGTCGTGTACCTGATTCGGAGTCAGAAAGTAGAGTGGAAGATGGAGAAGCATCGGTAGTTATAACACATGCTGCCTTGGGAGTTTTGTTGCGGGACTTGAGAGCATCCCACCACTCAGGATAACCATGAAGCTTAAAGCACTTCTCAACAAGATGATTACCACCACAATGAGTGCACTTCTGAGTTCCCTTTGCATCGTCAGTTTTGGGACCCCGGGGGGGAAATCCGGAGGACGTACGGTGTGGTGGTCGATAGGGCTTGACGGCCATTGCACTTCCCCCGCCAAGCATGGAGGATTGTCGGTTATCTTCTTCTACCACAAGTGCATAAGCTTCAATGACTGCTGGAAGCGGGTTCATAGCAAGAATCCGACTACGAACGGAATCAAAGTTGGGATCGAGTCCTCCCAAAAAATCGTACACACGTTCAACTTCAAGTGCTTGTTGATGAAGAGCCACATCATCGGGATTGGTATGTTTGCAGGGACGGAGGCTGTCAATTTCCTGCCATATGATGTGTAACTTTTCATAGAAGACATTCACAGGCTCACCATTTTGAGAGGTGGTGACGGACTGGCGACGGAGTTGGTACAACTTGGAGCTATTCTGAGTAACAGTGTAAGTCTTCCGAGATGCATCCCACACCGCATAAGCCGTTGAGCAATGGTCAAATAAGGCACGTACATTTTTGGTCATGGAATTGAGGAGCCATGACTGCACCAAACAGTTGTCTTCATCCCAAGTTTCATAGCTAGGATCATCAATGGCAGGTGCAATTTTTTTACCATTAATGAAACCAGCCATACGACGAGCAGTGATGGCCAAGCGAACACTACGAGACCATGCAGGATAGTTGGACCCATCCAACTTATCAGGAGTAATTTGAGAGTAATCATGAGAGGACCGGAGTGGTGGAGTTGTGGAGTCGCTTTTGGTGGAGTCGATCTTAGAGGAGTCGGCAGTGGAGTTGGTGGTGTCTTCCATGAGGTAAATAGGTGAAGAGATTGATGCTGGGAAGAGGAAAAATTGGTGCTGGAAAATTGGTACAGGAAAGAGGTAAAGAGATGCAGCGGAAGATAGCTTAGAACTTCAGCAAACAAGAGCACAATTTTCAGCAAAGTGTAGAGGCAAGGCAAGGGTAGAGGTAGGAGCAATACAGCAGCAAAGTATGAGCAAGGGTAAGTAGAGATTAGGCAAGGATAAGGTTATGCAGAGGCAACCAAAATCGATTGCTCTGATACCATGTCAAATATAGTGTAATTGAGAGAGTAAAGAGTGAGGAATAATAGATGTTTTGCAGAGAATTCTCCCTTATATCTTTGTATTGCTATCATGGAGATATTTATACACAATGTAGAAAGGGTAACTATTAGTTACAAACAAGTATACAAAACCATGGAGCATTTCCAGGATTTGTGTCTCCCTAAAACATGGAAAATGTAAACATACCTAACTAAGACTTGCCTAACTATGACTTGCCTAATTATGACTTGCCTAACTTACTTGCCTAACTTACTTGACTAACACAATAATATTCTTTTCACTATGTGCTTGATTAAGTTTCTTTATAATATAATTATTGTAAGTATTAGAATATCACAGACAATAATTGTAATGGTAGCATCTTTGGAGAACAATGGTAAACAAATAAAATCTTTGTCAAAGTGAAACACGAGATGGGTTGTGTTGTGTTGGATCGAAAGATTAATTCACCAACATTAAGTATTATGCATCTATGGTGTCTGGTCATGTTTCTTCTGATTATAATGTTTTATAAGAATTTAACATGTGCAAACTAGATTGTTTGTCCGGTCACATTTTTGTTTTGTTTTTCGGTCAACGGTAAATCGCATCCTTTTGTGTATTATAAGATTGCAAACTTAGATTTTTCTTTGTTTAGGCTATTTCTTTTCTAGTCAATTATTTAGGCTTCAATAATGTACACAGCGTGCTCTGACTCGACTGATGCATTTGTGTTCTTATTCTAGGATGCTGCTGTGCAACCTTCTTTGGTGATTGTATATTTTGGCGGTAATGATTCTATGGGGCCTCATTCATCTGGCCTAGGCCCTCATGTACCACTTCCTGAATACATTGACAACATGAGAAAGATTGCAAGTCATGTGAAGGTACTTTTTTTCACAATCAAAATAATTCAGTGTTTCCGTTAATTAGAGCTATAGATTCCTGAAAGGGATGACTCTTGAACTTTTGAAGATGAATTTGATTCATTATCAAGAATAATGGAAAACACATGTTTTCATATGTAGTTGCAATAATTCGATTCTGGTTTTGTTGCAACTGTAGGGCCATCCTGAAATGAGAGTATCCTGCTCGCATATCTAACTGAGAATAATTTAATGCATTCTAACACATATATATTTGAAAGCAGAGCCTTTCAGCCTCAACACGGGCCATTTTTCTTAGTTGTCCTCCTGTGAATGAGGCGATAATTCGTGGAAATACAAGGTGCTCGGATGCCACTCTTGTAATTACAGTTTATCTTTGCATATGTCTATGACACAATTCCCATTGTAAATCTTGTTTTTCCTCTTTGAAAACAGCGGGATTTTCAGCGAGATAGTAAGAACAAACGAGTTATGCCAACAGTATTCGGAAGCTTGTATAAAGCTGTGCCAGGAAATGGATATCAAGGTTGTTGATCTTTTTACTGCATTTCAGAAAACAGATGACTGGTTGAACGCTTGTTTTACGTAAGTTAACTTGGCCATATTGCTCTCACATTTTTGCTAATACGCTCAACTTTGACATTTGTATTATATAGCTTTTACATCATCAATTGCCCTGCCTAATACTTTAGTTTTTTCATATACATTATATCTTTGTTTCCTCACACACCCTGTGTTGCTAGTGGGGTTTTACTAAAGCGGTAATTTATTCCTGGAGTGATGATTATACTGATAATTAGCCATAATCTATATGGTTGATTGCCATTACACCTACAGATCGCAGGCGTCTGGCTACAGGTGTGCCTATCTGGCACATAATCAAACCCTTTTAAGCAGACTTGTGACCCTTCTTTGATTCAGTTGTGAAGAATGTTTGTTTTTCAGTCAATAGCTCATACAATATTATTTGATCCATCTATTTGAGGGAAAAAATGTTTAATGTCCTCTCTCCAGAGAGAAGGCTTCATTCCTCCATCCGTTGTGGGTAACTTTCAGATGATCTTAGGCATAGGATTTGAAGCAATGTGAAGTAGGGATGAAATCTATTGACTGCTGTTAAGATATCTCTTTGAAGGTGTCATTATGGACGTTTATACTGAACTAAATCTATCAGTTATTGTTTCATGTAGTTTGAATTAGTATCTTATTTCCCGGCATAAAGAAACTTGATCTTGCTTATCTTTTCCAGAGATGGGATTCATTTATCTGCTGAAGGGAGCAAAATAGTGGTGGAAGAGATACTGAAGGTACTGAGGGAAGCTGACTGGAAGCCAAGCTTACACTGGAAATCCATGCCGTTAGAATTTGCAGAGGATTCACCATATGATCTTGTTGCTGCTGATGGAAAGACAACATTAAATCCCTCCAGCTGGACTTTTTATAGGGAGATTCAGTGGGACTAGTTTGGAGAGTCAATGTTCCACCTGTGCTTGAATAGAAGATTGAAGTATCTATTGTTGCATGGAACGCTAAAACTAATGAAAGAGCCAAAACAAAAAGGAAGAAAAAGAGAGAGTGGATTTTGTGAAAGGTCCATGAATTTTATTTATTATTTTCATTTCGCAATTGTTTCTAGTAGCCTCAATGTTAGCTAAAATTTAGTAAACGACTTCATTTGTAAACTTTGGGCTTTCTCCATCGTTTAACACATTGATAATGGTACCAGTGCTACTGGAGAATCGTAATTTCCATAATTCGATTCTTTCTTCTTTCTTTTTTTTTCCAGTTTTTGATGGTTTCTGACTTTAGTGTTCCAAAGTGGTAGGCCACTCCATGAATGCGTTTTTGAATCTAATTTTCCATGTCCTAAAAAAAGTCTTGTTGGTATTTACTCTTTTTAACCCCCAACAAAAAAATAACTCTCCTCCCTAGTTTCTTCTAGGTTTATACATGGGAGAGGGAAAGAGACAACTCACAACTACTACTCAATCACACTCAAATACATAAAGAAGGAAGTATATATATTTTTTACGATTTTAATGCTTCAGAAATTTTGATTGTCATGAATTCGAATATATTAAAACAATATAGCTGAATACATTTTAAAAGTTGAAGAAATAACTCTAGCCCAATTGGCTAATAGTCGAAAATTAGAATGTGACGTATCGGCTATTCCCCAATATCGCTTGTATAAATAAAATAATTGAAGAAATAACTCTAGCCTAATGGGCTAAAGTGGCATTTTAGTGTTAAACCCTACAATAATCTGACAAAATTGTCACGTTAAAATTTATAGAACAAAGAAAAATTCCGAAAAATGATACACTTTTGAATTTTAAATAGTACAGCCGGACGACAATACTGTTTAAACATTCAAACGTATTTAAAAAGTATAGATGTATTTAAATGTATGCAAATATTTAAATGGTATTGCCACGCGGCTATACTATTGTAATATATTTGAAATATTTAAATAGTATAGTTGCGTGTATATACGCTTTAAATAGTATAGCCGCACGGCTATATTTATATATGAATATTTAAATCGTATAGCCGCGCAACTATACCCTTTAAATATATTCGAATATTTAAATAGTATAGCCGTGCGGCTATATGCTTTAAATACATTTTAAATAGCTTTAAATACATTTTAAATAGCTTTAAATACATTCTAATATTTAAATAGTATAGCCGAGCAGCTATATATTTAAATCGTATAGCCGAGCAGCTATATATTTAAATCGTATAGCCAAGCAGCTATATATTTAAATCGTATAGCCGAGCGGCTATACTCTTTAAATTTAAACGAATATTTACATAGTATTGCCGCGCTGCTATACTATCAAATCACGAAATTGTTCTGAAATTGTTCCAAAACCTTTCTTAAGCCTTGAACTCTAACCATAAGCCTACTAAGGAGTAGATAGTTTCTCTTCTCTTCGAACCCCAACAAACAGTTGATATTATCGAATCATGTTGTGACTTGAATTTAATTTTCGAGGCTAAAATCCATTTTTGGAATACTAAAATATTTTGGGTGCTAAAACTAAATTTCTAGGATTTTTATTAAAATATTTAATACTAATTATTCACTAAAGAAATAATATTTAAAACATAATCACTAATGAAAGTATTTAGACAAGGCTAAGATATTATTTAATGAATAAAAAAGAAATTTTTTAAAAGGATAATTTCAAGAGTATCGCCGCGCGGCTGTACTCTTTAAATAGAATTTTAAAAGTATAGCCGCACGGCTGTACTATTTAAATAGAATATTTTAAAGGGAGCTTCACTAATATACACAAAATTGGGGTTGAAATTATAAAAAAAAACCCATATGGAAAACACTTCATAAACACACCCAAAACCCATTTATTAAATAACAAATTAGTGTTGAAGTTTCAATAAATTACAAGCACTGTCACTATCAAGCCCAACAGAAAAAAAAACTCAAAAAGCACCCCAGCCCAAATTTATAAAAAAGCCCAAAGATTTTACCATCTCGAAAACCGTAATTTCGTTCAAAAAAATGGAAAACAAAACCATAACTTCCAGCCCGCGACTTCAATTAACCATCTCTGCCAAACGTCCCTTCAGTCACCGTCTTCATCAAAGCGTCTTCTTCATCTCTCGAAACCGAAACTCCATAACCACCACCAAGCTTGATCTACTTTCAAAAACAAACACCACACTGACCTCCACCTACAAAACCAAGACAAAATTTCAGAGAACAATTTCAACAAGAAAACGCTTCAAAGGTCAGACATTTACAAACCAAACCTATACTCTAATTTTGATTAATTGCTATAGAGTTCCAGTCTAGGGTAATAACAGTATTTTAGATTCGAATCAAGGACAAAATCTTGAAACTATATTGGATTTCACTATTGCACTGATTGCTTACTATCAGTATTTTATTCGCTAGTTTACCGTCATTCTGATTAATGGTTGTAAAGTTCCAATATAGGGTAATAACACTACTTGTTTCCTCTGAAAATCCTATTTCTGATGCATGTCTACCACTGTAAAGTTCCAGTATAGGGTATTAATACTGCTGGTTTCCTTTGAAATCCTATTTCTGATGAATGTCTACCACTGTATAGTTCCAGTATGTGGTACTAACACCGATTGTTTCCTCTGAAATCCTATTTCTGATGAATGTCTACCACTGTAAAGTTCCAGTATAGGGTATTAACACTGATTTAAATATTTGATGAAATAAAAATAATAATTACCATTCATTAAGTTAATTAAAGTATTTCATTATTCACTTAAGAAATAATAATTAAATAAGTCTAAGATATTATTTAATTACTAAGAAGAAAATTTATTGGACCTAAAAGATACTAAATTTATATTTATTTTTGAATAAAATCTCTCCCGACGAAATTTCGTCGGCAAAGGTATAAGACTTGCCCCGACGAAAATACCTCTCCCGATGAAATTTCTTCAGGAAAAGTCTAATCCGACGACCTTTCGTCGGGATAGACCTTTGCCGACGAAATTTCGTCGGGAAAGGTCTTATGGCCTTTTTAAAAACAAAAACCTAAACAAAAAATTATTATTGTCATTATTTTAATTTTAAACATGTAAAATTAGTTTCTTTACTTTCATTTTTGGGCCAACTTCTTTGGTTTAATATATGTAATTAAGTAATATCATAGCCTTTTTTTTAATTACTTTAATTGGTAATTGTGTTTAATTATTATTTCTTTAGTGAATATTTAAATATTTTACTTAATGAATAGCTATTAATTCTTTTATATATATTTCTTTTTGTGGACTTTGTTTTAAATTTTTGTTTTCACAAAATTAGTTTGTGTAAATCCAAGTCTTGAACCAAAAACCCTAGCTTCCGAAATTGTTCCCAAACCTTTTTCGAGGCTAAAATCCATTCTTGGAATGCTAAAATATTTTGGGTACTAAAACTAAATTTCTAGGATTTTTATTAGAATATTCAATGCTAATTATTCACTAAAGAAATAATAATTAAAACATAATCACTAATGAAAGTATTTAGACAAGGCTAAGATATTATTTATTGAGTAAAAAAGAAAATTTTAAAGAGTATAGCCGCCCGGCTATACCCGTTGAATAGCATAATCTTGATTTCTCTTTTTTAATTACTCTATTTAGTAGTTACGTTTTAATTACTATTTACTTAGTGAATAATTTGTATTTAAATATTTGATGAAATAAAAATAATAATTACCGTTCATTAAGTTAATTAAAGTATTTCATTATTCACTCGAGAAATAATAATTAAATAAGTCTAAGATATTATTTAATTACTAAGAAGAAAATTTATTGGACCTAAAAGATACTAAATTTATATTTATTTTTGAATAACATCTCTCCCGACGAAATTTCGTCGGCAAAGGTATAAGACTTGCCCCGACGAAAATACCTCTCCCGACGAAATTTCTTCAGGAAAAGTCTAATCCGACGACCTTTCGTCGGGATAGACCTTTGCCGACGAAATTTCGTCGGGAAAGGTCTTATGGCCTTTTTAAAAACAAAAACCTAAACAAAAAATTATTATTGTCATTATTTTAATTTTAAACATGTAAAATTAGTTTCTTTACTTTCATTTTTGGGCCAACTTCTTTGGTTTAATATATGTAATTAAGTAATATCATAGCCTTTTTTTTAATTACTTTAATTGGTAATTGTGTTTAATTATTATTTCTTTAGTGAATATTTAAATATTTTACTTAATGAATAGCTATTAATTCTTTTATATATATTTCTTTTTGTGGACTTTGTTTTAAATTTTTGTTTTCACAAAATTAGTTTGTGTAAATCCAAGTCTTGAACCAAAAACCCTAGCTTCCGAAATTGTTCCCAAACCTTTTTCGAGGCTAAAATCCATTCTTGGAATGCTAAAATATTTTGGGTACTAAAACTAAATTTCTAGGATTTTTATTAGAATATTCAATGCTAATTATTCACTAAAGAAATAATAATTAAAACATAATCACTAATGAAAGTATTTAGACAAGGCTAAGATATTATTTATTGAGTAAAAAAGAAAATTTTAAAGAGTATAGCCGCCCGGCTATACCCGTTGAATAGCATAATCTTGATTTCTCTTTTTTAATTACTCTATTTAGTAGTTACGTTTTAATTACTATTTACTTAGTGAATAATTTGTATTTAAATATTTGATGAAATAAAAATAATAATTACCGTTCATTAAGTTAATTAAAGTATTTCATTATTCACTCGAGAAATAATAATTAAATAAGTCTAAGATATTATTTAATTACTAAGAAGAAAATTTATTGGACCTAAAAGATACTAAATTTATATTTATTTTTGAATAACATCTCTCCCGACGAAATTTCGTCGGCAAAGGTATAAGACTTGCCCCGACGAAAATACCTCTCCCGACGAAATTTCTTCAGGAAAAGTCTAATCCGACGACCTTTCGTCGGGATAGACCTTTGCCGACGAAATTTCGTCGGGAAAGGTCTTATGGCCTTTTTAAAAACAAAAACCTAAACAAAAAATTATTATTGTCATTATTTTAATTTTAAACATGTAAAATTAGTTTCTTTACTTTCATTTTTGGGCCAACTTCTTTGGTTTAATATATGTAATTAAGTAATATCATAGCCTTTTTTTTAATTACTTTAATTGGTAATTGTGTTTAATTATTATTTCTTTAGTGAATATTTAAATATTTTACTTAATGAATAGCTATTAATTCTTTTATATATATTTCTTTTTGTGGACTTTGTTTTAAATTTTTGTTTTCACAAAATTAGTTTGTGTAAATCCAAGTCTTGAACCAAAAACCCTAGCTTCCGAAATTGTTCCCAAACCTTTTTCGAGGCTAAAATCCATTCTTGGAATGCTAAAATATTTTGGGTACTAAAACTAAATTTCTAGGATTTTTATTAGAATATTCAATGCTAATTATTCACTAAAGAAATAATAATTAAAACATAATCACTAATGAAAGTATTTAGACAAGGCTAAGATATTATTTATTGAGTAAAAAAGAAAATTTTAAAGAGTATAGCCGCCCGGCTATACCCGTTGAATAGCATAATCTTGATTTCTCTTTTTTAATTACTCTATTTAGTAGTTACGTTTTAATTACTATTTACTTAGTGAATAATTTGTATTTAAATATTTGATGAAATAAAAATAATAATTACCGTTCATTAAGTTAATTAAAGTATTTCATTATTCACTCGAGAAATAATAATTAAATAAGTCTAAGATATTATTTAATTACTAAGAAGAAAATTTATTGGACCTAAAAGATACTAAATTTATATTTATTTTTGAATAACATCTCTCCCGACGAAATTTCGTCGGCAAAGGTATAAGACTTGCCCCGACGAAAATACCTCTCCCGACGAAATTTCTTCAGGAAAAGTCTAATCCGACGACCTTTCGTCGGGATAGACCTTTGCCGACGAAATTTCGTCGGGAAAGGTCTTATGGCCTTTTTAAAAACAAAAACCTAAACAAAAAATTATTATTGTCATTATTTTAATTTTAAACATGTAAAATTAGTTTCTTTACTTTCATTTTTGGGCCAACTTCTTTGGTTTAATATATGTAATTAAGTAATATCATAGCCTTTTTTTTAATTACTTTAATTGGTAATTGTGTTTAATTATTATTTCTTTAGTGAATATTTAAATATTTTACTTAATGAATAGCTATTAATTCTTTTATATATATTTCTTTTTGTGGACTTTGTTTTAAATTTTTGTTTTCACAAAATTAGTTTGTGTAAATCCAAGTCTTGAACCAAAAACCCTAGCTTCCGAAATTGTTCCCAAACCTTTTTCGAGGCTAAAATCCATTCTTGGAATGCTAAAATATTTTGGGTACTAAAACTAAATTTCTAGGATTTTTATTAGAATATTCAATGCTAATTATTCACTAAAGAAATAATAATTAAAACATAATCACTAATGAAAGTATTTAGACAAGGCTAAGATATTATTTATTGAGTAAAAAAGAAAATTTTAAAGAGTATAGCCGCCCGGCTATACCCGTTGAATAGCATAATCTTGATTTCTCTTTTTTAATTACTCTATTTAGTAGTTACGTTTTAATTACTATTTACTTAGTGAATAATTTGTATTTAAATATTTGATGAAATAAAAATAATAATTACCGTTCATTAAGTTAATTAAAGTATTTCATTATTCACTCGAGAAATAATAATTAAATAAGTCTAAGATATTATTTAATTACTAAGAAGAAAATTTATTGGACCTAAAAGATACTAAATTTATATTTATTTTTGAATAACATCTCTCCCGACGAAATTTCGTCGGCAAAGGTATAAGACTTGCCCCGACGAAAATACCTCTCCCGACGAAATTTCTTCAGGAAAAGTCTAATCCGACGACCTTTCGTCGGGATAGACCTTTGCCGACGAAATTTCGTCGGGAAAGGTCTTATGGCCTTTTTAAAAACAAAAACCTAAACAAAAAATTATTATTGTCATTATTTTAATTTTAAACATGTAAAATTAGTTTCTTTACTTTCATTTTTGGGCCAACTTCTTTGGTTTAATATATGTAATTAAGTAATATCATAGCCTTTTTTTTAATTACTTTAATTGGTAATTGTGTTTAATTATTATTTCTTTAGTGAATATTTAAATATTTTACTTAATGAATAGCTATTAATTCTTTTATATATATTTCTTTTTGTGGACTTTGTTTTAAATTTTTGTTTTCACAAAATTAGTTTGTGTAAATCCAAGTCTTGAACCAAAAACCCTAGCTTCCGAAATTGTTCCCAAACCTTTTTCGAGGCTAAAATCCATTCTTGGAATGCTAAAATATTTTGGGTACTAAAACTAAATTTCTAGGATTTTTATTAGAATATTCAATGCTAATTATTCACTAAAGAAATAATAATTAAAACATAATCACTAATGAAAGTATTTAGACAAGGCTAAGATATTATTTATTGAGTAAAAAAGAAAATTTTAAAGAGTATAGCCGCCCGGCTATACCCGTTGAATAGCATAATCTTGATTTCTCTTTTTTAATTACTCTATTTAGTAGTTACGTTTTAATTACTATTTACTTAGTGAATAATTTGTATTTAAATATTTGATGAAATAAAAATAATAATTACCGTTCATTAAGTTAATTAAAGTATTTCATTATTCACTCGAGAAATAATAATTAAATAAGTCTAAGATATTATTTAATTACTAAGAAGAAAATTTATTGGACCTAAAAGATACTAAATTTATATTTATTTTTGAATAACATCTCTCCCGACGAAATTTCGTCGGCAAAGGTATAAGACTTGCCCCGACGAAAATACCTCTCCCGACGAAATTTCTTCAGGAAAAGTCTAATCCGACGACCTTTCGTCGGGATAGACCTTTGCCGACGAAATTTCGTCGGGAAAGGTCTTATGGCCTTTTTAAAAACAAAAACCTAAACAAAAAATTATTATTGTCATTATTTTAATTTTAAACATGTAAAATTAGTTTCTTTACTTTCATTTTTGGGCCAACTTCTTTGGTTTAATATATGTAATTAAGTAATATCATAGCCTTTTTTTTAATTACTTTAATTGGTAATTGTGTTTAATTATTATTTCTTTAGTGAATATTTAAATATTTTACTTAATGAATAGCTATTAATTCTTTTATATATATTTCTTTTTGTGGACTTTGTTTTAAATTTTTGTTTTCACAAAATTAGTTTGTGTAAATCCAAGTCTTGAACCAAAAACCCTAGCTTCCGAAATTGTTCCCAAACCTTTTTCGAGGCTAAAATCCATTCTTGGAATGCTAAAATATTTTGGGTACTAAAACTAAATTTCTAGGATTTTTATTAGAATATTCAATGCTAATTATTCACTAAAGAAATAATAATTAAAACATAATCACTAATGAAAGTATTTAGACAAGGCTAAGATATTATTTATTGAGTAAAAAAGAAAATTTTAAAGAGTATAGCCGCCCGGCTATACCCGTTGAATAGCATAATCTTGATTTCTCTTTTTTAATTACTCTATTTAGTAGTTACGTTTTAATTACTATTTACTTAGTGAATAATTTGTATTTAAATATTTGATGAAATAAAAATAATAATTACCGTTCATTAAGTTAATTAAAGTATTTCATTATTCACTCGAGAAATAATAATTAAATAAGTCTAAGATATTATTTAATTACTAAGAAGAAAATTTATTGGACCTAAAAGATACTAAATTTATATTTATTTTTGAATAACATCTCTCCCGACGAAATTTCGTCGGCAAAGGTATAAGACTTGCCCCGACGAAAATACCTCTCCCGACGAAATTTCTTCAGGAAAAGTCTAATCCGACGACCTTTCGTCGGGATAGACCTTTGCCGACGAAATTTCGTCGGGAAAGGTCTTATGGCCTTTTTAAAAACAAAAACCTAAACAAAAAATTATTATTGTCATTATTTTAATTTTAAACATGTAAAATTAGTTTCTTTACTTTCATTTTTGGGCCAACTTCTTTGGTTTAATATATGTAATTAAGTAATATCATAGCCTTTTTTTTAATTACTTTAATTGGTAATTGTGTTTAATTATTATTTCTTTAGTGAATATTTAAATATTTTACTTAATGAATAGCTATTAATTCTTTTATATATATTTCTTTTTGTGGACTTTGTTTTAAATTTTTGTTTTCACAAAATTAGTTTGTGTAAATCCAAGTCTTGAACCAAAAACCCTAGCTTCCGAAATTGTTCCCAAACCTTTTTCGAGGCTAAAATCCATTCTTGGAATGCTAAAATATTTTGGGTACTAAAACTAAATTTCTAGGATTTTTATTAGAATATTCAATGCTAATTATTCACTAAAGAAATAATAATTAAAACATAATCACTAATGAAAGTATTTAGACAAGGCTAAGATATTATTTATTGAGTAAAAAAGAAAATTTTAAAGAGTATAGCCGCCCGGCTATACCCGTTGAATAGCATAATCTTGATTTCTCTTTTTTAATTACTCTATTTAGTAGTTACGTTTTAATTACTATTTACTTAGTGAATAATTTGTATTTAAATATTTGATGAAATAAAAATAATAATTACCGTTCATTAAGTTAATTAAAGTATTTCATTATTCACTCGAGAAATAATAATTAAATAAGTCTAAGATATTATTTAATTACTAAGAAGAAAATTTATTGGACCTAAAAGATACTAAATTTATATTTATTTTTGAATAACATCTCTCCCGACGAAATTTCGTCGGCAAAGGTATAAGACTTGCCCCGACGAAAATACCTCTCCCGACGAAATTTCTTCAGGAAAAGTCTAATCCGACGACCTTTCGTCGGGATAGACCTTTGCCGACGAAATTTCGTCGGGAAAGGTCTTATGGCCTTTTTAAAAACAAAAACCTAAACAAAAAATTATTATTGTCATTATTTTAATTTTAAACATGTAAAATTAGTTTCTTTACTTTCATTTTTGGGCCAACTTCTTTGGTTTAATATATGTAATTAAGTAATATCATAGCCTTTTTTTTAATTACTTTAATTGGTAATTGTGTTTAATTATTATTTCTTTAGTGAATATTTAAATATTTTACTTAATGAATAGCTATTAATTCTTTTATATATATTTCTTTTTGTGGACTTTGTTTTAAATTTTTGTTTTCACAAAATTAGTTTGTGTAAATCCAAGTCTTGAACCAAAAACCCTAGCTTCCGAAATTGTTCCCAAACCTTTTTCGAGGCTAAAATCCATTCTTGGAATGCTAAAATATTTTGGGTACTAAAACTAAATTTCTAGGATTTTTATTAGAATATTCAATGCTAATTATTCACTAAAGAAATAATAATTAAAACATAATCACTAATGAAAGTATTTAGACAAGGCTAAGATATTATTTATTGAGTAAAAAAGAAAATTTTAAAGAGTATAGCCGCCCGGCTATACCCGTTGAATAGCATAATCTTGATTTCTCTTTTTTAATTACTCTATTTAGTAGTTACGTTTTAATTACTATTTACTTAGTGAATAATTTGTATTTAAATATTTGATGAAATAAAAATAATAATTACCGTTCATTAAGTTAATTAAAGTATTTCATTATTCACTCGAGAAATAATAATTAAATAAGTCTAAGATATTATTTAATTACTAAGAAGAAAATTTATTGGACCTAAAAGATACTAAATTTATATTTATTTTTGAATAAAATCTCTCCCGACGAAATTTCGTCGGCAAAGGTATAAGACTTGCCCCGACGAAAATACCTCTCCCGACGAAATTTCTTCAGGAAAAGTCTAATCCGACGACCTTTCGTCGGGATAGACCTTTGCCGACGAAATTTCGTCGGGATAGACCTTTGCCGACGAAATTTCGTCGGGAAAGGTCTTATGGCCTTTTTAAAAACAAAAACCTAAACAAAAAATTATTATTGTCATTATTTTAATTTTAAACATGTAAAATTAGTTTCTTTACTTTCATTTTTGGGCCAACTTCTTTGGTTTAATATATGTAATTAAGTAATATCATAGCCTTTTTTTTAATTACTTTAATTGGTAATTGTGTTTAATTATTATTTCTTTAGTGAATATTTAAATATTTTACTTAATGAATAGCTATTAATTCTTTTATATATATTTCTTTTTGTGGACTTTGTTTTAAATTTTTGTTTTCACAAAATTAGTTTGTGTAAATCCAAGTCTTGAACCAAAAACCCTAGCTTCCGAAATTGTTCCCAAACCTTTTTCGAGGCTAAAATCCATTCTTGGAATGCTAAAATATTTTGGGTACTAAAACTAAATTTCTAGGATTTTTATTAGAATATTCAATGCTAATTATTCACTAAAGAAATAATAATTAAAACATAATCACTAATGAAAGTATTTAGACAAGGCTAAGATATTATTTATTGAGTAAAAAAGAAAATTTTAAAGAGTATAGCCGCCCGGCTATACCCGTTGAATAGCATAATCTTGATTTCTCTTTTTTAATTACTCTATTTAGTAGTTACGTTTTAATTACTATTTACTTAGTGAATAATTTGTATTTAAATATTTGATGAAATAAAAATAATAATTACCGTTCATTAAGTTAATTAAAGTATTTCATTATTCACTCGAGAAATAATAATTAAATAAGTCTAAGATATTATTTAATTACTAAGAAGAAAATTTATTGGACCTAAAAGATACTAAATTTATATTTATTTTTGAATAACATCTCTCCCGACGAAATTTCGTCGGCAAAGGTATAAGACTTGCCCCGACGAAAATACCTCTCCCGACGAAATTTCTTCAGGAAAAGTCTAATCCGACGACCTTTCGTCGGGATAGACCTTTGCCGACGAAATTTCGTCGGGAAAGGTCTTATGGCCTTTTTAAAAACAAAAACCTAAACAAAAAATTATTATTGTCATTATTTTAATTTTAAACATGTAAAATTAGTTTCTTTACTTTCATTTTTGGGCCAACTTCTTTGGTTTAATATATGTAATTAAGTAATATCATAGCCTTTTTTTTAATTACTTTAATTGGTAATTGTGTTTAATTATTATTTCTTTAGTGAATATTTAAATATTTTACTTAATGAATAGCTATTAATTCTTTTATATATATTTCTTTTTGTGGACTTTGTTTTAAATTTTTGTTTTCACAAAATTAGTTTGTGTAAATCCAAGTCTTGAACCAAAAACCCTAGCTTCCGAAATTGTTCCCAAACCTTTTTCGAGGCTAAAATCCATTCTTGGAATGCTAAAATATTTTGGGTACTAAAACTAAATTTCTAGGATTTTTATTAGAATATTCAATGCTAATTATTCACTAAAGAAATAATAATTAAAACATAATCACTAATGAAAGTATTTAGACAAGGCTAAGATATTATTTATTGAGTAAAAAAGAAAATTTTAAAGAGTATAGCCGCCCGGCTATACCCGTTGAATAGCATAATCTTGATTTCTCTTTTTTAATTACTCTATTTAGTAGTTACGTTTTAATTACTATTTACTTAGTGAATAATTTGTATTTAAATATTTGATGAAATAAAAATAATAATTACCGTTCATTAAGTTAATTAAAGTATTTCATTATTCACTCGAGAAATAATAATTAAATAAGTCTAAGATATTATTTAATTACTAAGAAGAAAATTTATTGGACCTAAAAGATACTAAATTTATATTTATTTTTGAATAACATCTCTCCCGACGAAATTTCGTCGGCAAAGGTATAAGACTTGCCCCGACGAAAATACCTCTCCCGACGAAATTTCTTCAGGAAAAGTCTAATCCGACGACCTTTCGTCGGGATAGACCTTTGCCGACGAAATTTCGTCGGGAAAGGTCTTATGGCCTTTTTAAAAACAAAAACCTAAACAAAAAATTATTATTGTCATTATTTTAATTTTAAACATGTAAAATTAGTTTCTTTACTTTCATTTTTGGGCCAACTTCTTTGGTTTAATATATGTAATTAAGTAATATCATAGCCTTTTTTTTAATTACTTTAATTGGTAATTGTGTTTAATTATTATTTCTTTAGTGAATATTTAAATATTTTACTTAATGAATAGCTATTAATTCTTTTATATATATTTCTTTTTGTGGACTTTGTTTTAAATTTTTGTTTTCACAAAATTAGTTTGTGTAAATCCAAGTCTTGAACCAAAAACCCTAGCTTCCGAAATTGTTCCCAAACCTTTTTCGAGGCTAAAATCCATTCTTGGAATGCTAAAATATTTTGGGTACTAAAACTAAATTTCTAGGATTTTTATTAGAATATTCAATGCTAATTATTCACTAAAGAAATAATAATTAAAACATAATCACTAATGAAAGTATTTAGACAAGGCTAAGATATTATTTATTGAGTAAAAAAGAAAATTTTAAAGAGTATAGCCGCCCGGCTATACCCGTTGAATAGCATAATCTTGATTTCTCTTTTTTAATTACTCTATTTAGTAGTTACGTTTTAATTACTATTTACTTAGTGAATAATTTGTATTTAAATATTTGATGAAATAAAAATAATAATTACCGTTCATTAAGTTAATTAAAGTATTTCATTATTCACTCGAGAAATAATAATTAAATAAGTCTAAGATATTATTTAATTACTAAGAAGAAAATTTATTGGACCTAAAAGATACTAAATTTATATTTATTTTTGAATAAAATCTCTCCCGACGAAATTTCGTCGGCAAAGGTATAAGACTTGCCCCGACGAAAATACCTCTCCCGACGAAATTTCTTCAGGAAAAGTCTAATCCGACGACCTTTCGTCGGGATAGACCTTTGCCGACGAAATTTCGTCGGGATAGACCTTTGCCGACGAAATTTCGTCGGGAAAGGTCTTATGGCCTTTTTAAAAACAAAAACCTAAACAAAAAATTATTATTGTCATTATTTTAATTTTAAACATGTAAAATTAGTTTCTTTACTTTCATTTTTGGGCCAACTTCTTTGGTTTAATATATGTAATTAAGTAATATCATAGCCTTTTTTTTAATTACTTTAATTGGTAATTGTGTTTAATTATTATTTCTTTAGTGAATATTTAAATATTTTACTTAATGAATAGCTATTAATTCTTTTATATATATTTCTTTTTGTGGACTTTGTTTTAAATTTTTGTTTTCACAAAATTAGTTTGTGTAAATCCAAGTCTTGAACCAAAAACCCTAGCTTCCGAAATTGTTCCCAAACCTTTTTCGAGGCTAAAATCCATTCTTGGAATGCTAAAATATTTTGGGTACTAAAACTAAATTTCTAGGATTTTTATTAGAATATTCAATGCTAATTATTCACTAAAGAAATAATAATTAAAACATAATCACTAATGAAAGTATTTAGACAAGGCTAAGATATTATTTATTGAGTAAAAAAGAAAATTTTAAAGAGTATAGCCGCCCGGCTATACCCGTTGAATAGCATAATCTTGATTTCTCTTTTTTAATTACTCTATTTAGTAGTTACGTTTTAATTACTATTTACTTAGTGAATAATTTGTATTTAAATATTTGATGAAATAAAAATAATAATTACCGTTCATTAAGTTAATTAAAGTATTTCATTATTCACTCGAGAAATAATAATTAAATAAGTCTAAGATATTATTTAATTACTAAGAAGAAAATTTATTGGACCTAAAAGATACTAAATTTATATTTATTTTTGAATAACATCTCTCCCGACGAAATTTCGTCGGCAAAGGTATAAGACTTGCCCCGACGAAAATACCTCTCCCGACGAAATTTCTTCAGGAAAAGTCTAATCCGACGACCTTTCGTCGGGATAGACCTTTGCCGACGAAATTTCGTCGGGAAAGGTCTTATGGCCTTTTTAAAAACAAAAACCTAAACAAAAAATTATTATTGTCATTATTTTAATTTTAAACATGTAAAATTAGTTTCTTTACTTTCATTTTTGGGCCAACTTCTTTGGTTTAATATATGTAATTAAGTAATATCATAGCCTTTTTTTTAATTACTTTAATTGGTAATTGTGTTTAATTATTATTTCTTTAGTGAATATTTAAATATTTTACTTAATGAATAGCTATTAATTCTTTTATATATATTTCTTTTTGTGGACTTTGTTTTAAATTTTTGTTTTCACAAAATTAGTTTGTGTAAATCCAAGTCTTGAACCAAAAACCCTAGCTTCCGAAATTGTTCCCAAACCTTTTTCGAGGCTAAAATCCATTCTTGGAATGCTAAAATATTTTGGGTACTAAAACTAAATTTCTAGGATTTTTATTAGAATATTCAATGCTAATTATTCACTAAAGAAATAATAATTAAAACATAATCACTAATGAAAGTATTTAGACAAGGCTAAGATATTATTTATTGAGTAAAAAAGAAAATTTTAAAGAGTATAGCCGCCCGGCTATACCCGTTGAATAGCATAATCTTGATTTCTCTTTTTTAATTACTCTATTTAGTAGTTACGTTTTAATTACTATTTACTTAGTGAATAATTTGTATTTAAATATTTGATGAAATAAAAATAATAATTACCGTTCATTAAGTTAATTAAAGTATTTCATTATTCACTCGAGAAATAATAATTAAATAAGTCTAAGATATTATTTAATTACTAAGAAGAAAATTTATTGGACCTAAAAGATACTAAATTTATATTTATTTTTGAATAACATCTCTCCCGACGAAATTTCGTCGGCAAAGGTATAAGACTTGCCCCGACGAAAATACCTCTCCCGACGAAATTTCTTCAGGAAAAGTCTAATCCGACGACCTTTCGTCGGGATAGACCTTTGCCGACGAAATTTCGTCGGGAAAGGTCTTATGGCCTTTTTAAAAACAAAAACCTAAACAAAAAATTATTATTGTCATTATTTTAATTTTAAACATGTAAAATTAGTTTCTTTACTTTCATTTTTGGGCCAACTTCTTTGGTTTAATATATGTAATTAAGTAATATCATAGCCTTTTTTTTAATTACTTTAATTGGTAATTGTGTTTAATTATTATTTCTTTAGTGAATATTTAAATATTTTACTTAATGAATAGCTATTAATTCTTTTATATATATTTCTTTTTGTGGACTTTGTTTTAAATTTTTGTTTTCACAAAATTAGTTTGTGTAAATCCAAGTCTTGAACCAAAAACCCTAGCTTCCGAAATTGTTCCCAAACCTTTTTCGAGGCTAAAATCCATTCTTGGAATGCTAAAATATTTTGGGTACTAAAACTAAATTTCTAGGATTTTTATTAGAATATTCAATGCTAATTATTCACTAAAGAAATAATAATTAAAACATAATCACTAATGAAAGTATTTAGACAAGGCTAAGATATTATTTATTGAGTAAAAAAGAAAATTTTAAAGAGTATAGCCGCCCGGCTATACCCGTTGAATAGCATAATCTTGATTTCTCTTTTTTAATTACTCTATTTAGTAGTTACGTTTTAATTACTATTTACTTAGTGAATAATTTGTATTTAAATATTTGATGAAATAAAAATAATAATTACCGTTCATTAAGTTAATTAAAGTATTTCATTATTCACTCGAGAAATAATAATTAAATAAGTCTAAGATATTATTTAATTACTAAGAAGAAAATTTATTGGACCTAAAAGATACTAAATTTATATTTATTTTTGAATAAAATCTCTCCCGACGAAATTTCGTCGGCAAAGGTATAAGACTTGCCCCGACGAAAATACCTCTCCCGACGAAATTTCTTCAGGAAAAGTCTAATCCGACGACCTTTCGTCGGGATAGACCTTTGCCGACGAAATTTCGTCGGGAAAGGTCTTATGGCCTTTTTAAAAACAAAAACCTAAACAAAAAATTATTATTGTCATTATTTTAATTTTAAACATGTAAAATTAGTTTCTTTACTTTCATTTTTGGGCCAACTTCTTTGGTTTAATATATGTAATTAAGTAATATCATAGCCTTTTTTTTAATTACTTTAATTGGTAATTGTGTTTAATTATTATTTCTTTAGTGAATATTTAAATATTTTACTTAATGAATAGCTATTAATTCTTTTATATATATTTCTTTTTGTGGACTTTGTTTTAAATTTTTGTTTTCACAAAATTAGTTTGTGTAAATCCAAGTCTTGAACCAAAAACCCTAGCTTCCGAAATTGTTCCCAAACCTTTTTCGAGGCTAAAATCCATTCTTGGAATGCTAAAATATTTTGGGTACTAAAACTAAATTTCTAGGATTTTTATTAGAATATTCAATGCTAATTATTCACTAAAGAAATAATAATTAAAACATAATCACTAATGAAAGTATTTAGACAAGGCTAAGATATTATTTATTGAGTAAAAAAGAAAATTTTAAAGAGTATAGCCGCCCGGCTATACCCGTTGAATAGCATAATCTTGATTTCTCTTTTTTAATTACTCTATTTAGTAGTTACGTTTTAATTACTATTTACTTAGTGAATAATTTGTATTTAAATATTTGATGAAATAAAAATAATAATTACCGTTCATTAAGTTAATTAAAGTATTTCATTATTCACTCGAGAAATAATAATTAAATAAGTCTAAGATATTATTTAATTACTAAGAAGAAAATTTATTGGACCTAAAAGATACTAAATTTATATTTATTTTTGAATAAAATCTCTCCCGACGAAATTTCGTCGGCAAAGGTATAAGACTTGCCCCGACGAAAATACCTCTCCCGACGAAATTTCTTCAGGAAAAGTCTAATCCGACGACCTTTCGTCGGGATAGACCTTTGCCGACGAAATTTCGTCGGGAAAGGTCTTATGGCCTTTTTAAAAACAAAAACCTAAACAAAAAATTATTATTGTCATTATTTTAATTTTAAACATGTAAAATTAGTTTCTTTACTTTCATTTTTGGGCCAACTTCTTTGGTTTAATATATGTAATTAAGTAATATCATAGCCTTTTTTTTAATTACTTTAATTGGTAATTGTGTTTAATTATTATTTCTTTAGTGAATATTTAAATATTTTACTTAATGAATAGCTATTAATTCTTTTATATATATTTCTTTTTGTGGACTTTGTTTTAAATTTTTGTTTTCACAAAATTAGTTTGTGTAAATCCAAGTCTTGAACCAAAAACCCTAGCTTCCGAAATTGTTCCCAAACCTTTTTCGAGGCTAAAATCCATTCTTGGAATGCTAAAATATTTTGGGTACTAAAACTAAATTTCTAGGATTTTTATTAGAATATTCAATGCTAATTATTCACTAAAGAAATAATAATTAAAACATAATCACTAATGAAAGTATTTAGACAAGGCTAAGATATTATTTATTGAGTAAAAAAGAAAATTTTAAAGAGTATAGCCGACCGGCTATACCCGTTGAATAGCATAATCTTGATTTCTCTTTTTTAATTACTCTATTTAGTAGTTACGTTTTAATTACTATTTACTTAGTGAATAATTTGTATTTAAATATTTGATGAAATAAAAATAATAATTACCGTTCATTAAGTTAATTAAAGTATTTCATTATTCACTCGAGAAATAATAATTAAATAAGTCTAAGATATTATTTAATTACTAAGAAGAAAATTTATTGGACCTAAAAGATACTAAATTTATATTTATTTTTGAATAACATCTCTCCCGACGAAATTTCGTCGGCAAAGGTATAAGACTTGCCCCGACGAAAATACCTCTCCCGACGAAATTTCTTCAGGAAAAGTCTAATCCGACGACCTTTCGTCGGGATAGACCTTTGCCGACGAAATTTCGTCGGGAAAGGTCTTATGGCCTTTTTAAAAACAAAAACCTAAACAAAAAATTATTATTGTCATTATTTTAATTTTAAACATGTAAAATTAGTTTCTTTACTTTCATTTTTGGGCCAACTTCTTTGGTTTAATATATGTAATTAAGTAATATCATAGCCTTTTTTTTAATTACTTTAATTGGTAATTGTGTTTAATTATTATTTCTTTAGTGAATATTTAAATATTTTACTTAATGAATAGCTATTAATTCTTTTATATATATTTCTTTTTGTGGACTTTGTTTTAAATTTTTGTTTTCACAAAATTAGTTTGTGTAAATCCAAGTCTTGAACCAAAAACCCTAGCTTCCGAAATTGTTCCCAAACCTTTTTCGAGGCTAAAATCCATTCTTGGAATGCTAAAATATTTTGGGTACTAAAACTAAATTTCTAGGATTTTTATTAGAATATTCAATGCTAATTATTCACTAAAGAAATAATAATTAAAACATAATCACTAATGAAAGTATTTAGACAAGGCTAAGATATTATTTATTGAGTAAAAAAGAAAATTTTAAAGAGTATAGCCGCCCGGCTATACCCGTTGAATAGCATAATCTTGATTTCTCTTTTTTAATTACTCTATTTAGTAGTTACGTTTTAATTACTATTTACTTAGTGAATAATTTGTATTTAAATATTTGATGAAATAAAAATAATAATTACCGTTCATTAAGTTAATTAAAGTATTTCATTATTCACTCGAGAAATAATAATTAAATAAGTCTAAGATATTATTTAATTACTAAGAAGAAAATTTATTGGACCTAAAAGATACTAAATTTATATTTATTTTTGAATAAAATCTCTCCCGACGAAATTTCGTCGGCAAAGGTATAAGACTTGCCCCGACGAAAATACCTCTCCCGACGAAATTTCTTCAGGAAAAGTCTAATCCGACGACCTTTCGTCGGGATAGACCTTTGCCGACGAAATTTCGTCGGGAAAGGTCTTATGGCCTTTTTAAAAACAAAAACCTAAACAAAAAATTATTATTGTCATTATTTTAATTTTAAACATGTAAAATTAGTTTCTTTACTTTCATTTTTGGGCCAACTTCTTTGGTTTAATATATGTAATTAAGTAATATCATAGCCTTTTTTTTAATTACTTTAATTGGTAATTGTGTTTAATTATTATTTCTTTAGTGAATATTTAAATATTTTACTTAATGAATAGCTATTAATTCTTTTATATATATTTCTTTTTGTGGACTTTGTTTTAAATTTTTGTTTTCACAAAATTAGTTTGTGTAAATCCAAGTCTTGAACCAAAAACCCTAGCTTCCGAAATTGTTCCCAAACCTTTTTCGAGGCTAAAATCCATTCTTGGAATGCTAAAATATTTTGGGTACTAAAACTAAATTTCTAGGATTTTTATTAGAATATTCAATGCTAATTATTCACTAAAGAAATAATAATTAAAACATAATCACTAATGAAAGTATTTAGACAAGGCTAAGATATTATTTATTGAGTAAAAAAGAAAATTTTAAAGAGTATAGCCGCCCGGCTATACCCGTTGAATAGCATAATCTTGATTTCTCTTTTTTAATTACTCTATTTAGTAGTTACGTTTTAATTACTATTTACTTAGTGAATAATTTGTATTTAAATATTTGATGAAATAAAAATAATAATTACCGTTCATTAAGTTAATTAAAGTATTTCATTATTCACTCGAGAAATAATAATTAAATAAGTCTAAGATATTATTTAATTACTAAGAAGAAAATTTATTGGACCTAAAAGATACTAAATTTATATTTATTTTTGAATAAAATCTCTCCCGACGAAATTTCGTCGGCAAAGGTATAAGACTTGCCCCGACGAAAATACCTCTCCCGACGAAATTTCTTCAGGAAAAGTCTAATCCGACGACCTTTCGTCGGGATAGACCTTTGCCGACGAAATTTCGTCGGGAAAGGTCTTATGGCCTTTTTAAAAACAAAAACCTAAACAAAAAATTATTATTGTCATTATTTTAATTTTAAACATGTAAAATTAGTTTCTTTACTTTCATTTTTGGGCCAACTTCTTTGGTTTAATATATGTAATTAAGTAATATCATAGCCTTTTTTTTAATTACTTTAATTGGTAATTGTGTTTAATTATTATTTCTTTAGTGAATATTTAAATATTTTACTTAATGAATAGCTATTAATTCTTTTATATATATTTCTTTTTGTGGACTTTGTTTTAAATTTTTGTTTTCACAAAATTAGTTTGTGTAAATCCAAGTCTTGAACCAAAAACCCTAGCTTCCGAAATTGTTCCCAAACCTTTTTCGAGGCTAAAATCCATTCTTGGAATGCTAAAATATTTTGGGTACTAAAACTAAATTTCTAGGATTTTTATTAGAATATTCAATGCTAATTATTCACTAAAGAAATAATAATTAAAACATAATCACTAATGAAAGTATTTAGACAAGGCTAAGATATTATTTATTGAGTAAAAAAGAAAATTTTAAAGAGTATAGCCGCCCGGCTATACCCGTTGAATAGCATAATCTTGATTTCTCTTTTTTAATTACTCTATTTAGTAGTTACGTTTTAATTACTATTTACTTAGTGAATAATTTGTATTTAAATATTTGATGAAATAAAAATAATAATTACCGTTCATTAAGTTAATTAAAGTATTTCATTATTCACTCGAGAAATAATAATTAAATAAGTCTAAGATATTATTTAATTACTAAGAAGAAAATTTATTGGACCTAAAAGATACTAAATTTATATTTATTTTTGAATAAAATCTCTCCCAACGAAATTTCGTCGGCAAAGGTATAAGACTTGCCCCGACGAAAATACCTCTCCCGACGAAATTTCTTCAGGAAAAGTCTAATCCGACGACCTTTCGTCGGGATAGACCTTTGCCGACGAAATTTCGTCGGGAAAGGTCTTATGGCCTTTTTAAAAACAAAAACCTAAACAAAAAATTATTATTGTCATTATTTTAATTTTAAACATGTAAAATTAGTTTCTTTACTTTCATTTTTGGGCCAACTTCTTTGGTTTAATATATGTAATTAAGTAATATCATAGCCTTTTTTTTAATTACTTTAATTGGTAATTGTGTTTAATTATTATTTCTTTAGTGAATATTTAAATATTTTACTTAATGAATAGCTATTAATTCTTTTATATATATTTCTTTTTGTGGACTTTGTTTTAAATTTTTGTTTTCACAAAATTAGTTTGTGTAAATCCAAGTCTTGAACCAAAAACCCTAGCTTCCGAAATTGTTCCCAAACCTTTTTCGAGGCTAAAATCCATTCTTGGAATGCTAAAATATTTTGGGTACTAAAACTAAATTTCTAGGATTTTTATTAGAATATTCAATGCTAATTATTCACTAAAGAAATAATAATTAAAACATAATCACTAATGAAAGTATTTAGACAAGGCTAAGATATTATTTATTGAGTAAAAAAGAAAATTTTAAAGAGTATAGCCGCCCGGCTATACCCGTTGAATAGCATAATCTTGATTTCTCTTTTTTAATTACTCTATTTAGTAGTTACGTTTTAATTACTATTTACTTAGTGAATAATTTGTATTTAAATATTTGATGAAATAAAAATAATAATTACCGTTCATTAAGTTAATTAAAGTATTTCATTATTCACTCGAGAAATAATAATTAAATAAGTCTAAGATATTATTTAATTACTAAGAAGAAAATTTATTGGACCTAAAAGATACTAAATTTATATTTATTTTTGAATAAAATCTCTCCCGACGAAATTTCGTCGGCAAAGGTATAAGACTTGCCCCGACGAAAATACCTCTCCCGACGAAATTTCTTCAGGAAAAGTCTAATCCGACGACCTTTCGTCGGGATAGACCTTTGCCGACGAAATTTCGTCGGGAAAGGTCTTATGGCCTTTTTAAAAACAAAAACCTAAACAAAAAATTATTATTGTCATTATTTTAATTTTAAACATGTAAAATTAGTTTCTTTACTTTCATTTTTGGGCCAACTTCTTTGGTTTAATATATGTAATTAAGTAATATCATAGCCTTTTTTTTAATTACTTTAATTGGTAATTGTGTTTAATTATTATTTCTTTAGTGAATATTTAAATATTTTACTTAATGAATAGCTATTAATTCTTTTATATATATTTCTTTTTGTGGACTTTGTTTTAAATTTTTGTTTTCACAAAATTAGTTTGTGTAAATCCAAGTCTTGAACCAAAAACCCTAGCTTCCGAAATTGTTCCCAAACCTTTTTCGAGGCTAAAATCCATTCTTGGAATGCTAAAATATTTTGGGTACTAAAACTAAATTTCTAGGATTTTTATTAGAATATTCAATGCTAATTATTCACTAAAGAAATAATAATTAAAACATAATCACTAATGAAAGTATTTAGACAAGGCTAAGATATTATTTATTGAGTAAAAAAGAAAATTTTAAAGAGTATAGCCGCCCGGCTATACCCGTTGAATAGCATAATCTTGATTTCTCTTTTTTAATTACTCTATTTAGTAGTTACGTTTTAATTACTATTTACTTAGTGAATAATTTGTATTTAAATATTTGATGAAATAAAAATAATAATTACCGTTCATTAAGTTAATTAAAGTATTTCATTATTCACTCGAGAAATAATAATTAAATAAGTCTAAGATATTATTTAATTACTAAGAAGAAAATTTATTGGACCTAAAAGATACTAAATTTATATTTATTTTTGAATAAAATCTCTCCCAACGAAATTTCGTCGGCAAAGGTATAAGACTTGCCCCGACGAAAATACCTCTCCCGACGAAATTTCTTCAGGAAAAGTCTAATCCGACGACCTTTCGTCGGGATAGACCTTTGCCGACGAAATTTCGTCGGGAAAGGTCTTATGGCCTTTTTAAAAACAAAAACCTAAACAAAAAATTATTATTGTCATTATTTTAATTTTAAACATGTAAAATTAGTTTCTTTACTTTCATTTTTGGGCCAACTTCTTTGGTTTAATATATGTAATTAAGTAATATCATAGCCTTTTTTTTAATTACTTTAATTGGTAATTGTGTTTAATTATTATTTCTTTAGTGAATATTTAAATATTTTACTTAATGAATAGCTATTAATTCTTTTATATATATTTCTTTTTGTGGACTTTGTTTTAAATTTTTGTTTTCACAAAATTAGTTTGTGTAAATCCAAGTCTTGAACCAAAAACCCTAGCTTCCGAAATTGTTCCCAAACCTTTTTCGAGGCTAAAATCCATTCTTGGAATGCTAAAATATTTTGGGTACTAAAACTAAATTTCTAGGATTTTTATTAGAATATTCAATGCTAATTATTCACTAAAGAAATAATAATTAAAACATAATCACTAATGAAAGTATTTAGACAAGGCTAAGATATTATTTATTGAGTAAAAAAGAAAATTTTAAAGAGTATAGCCGCCCGGCTATACCCGTTGAATAGCATAATCTTGATTTCTCTTTTTTAATTACTCTATTTAGTAGTTACGTTTTAATTACTATTTACTTAGTGAATAATTTGTATTTAAATATTTGATGAAATAAAAATAATAATTACCGTTCATTAAGTTAATTAAAGTATTTCATTATTCACTCGAGAAATAATAATTAAATAAGTCTAAGATATTATTTAATTACTAAGAAGAAAATTTATTGGACCTAAAAGATACTAAATTTATATTTATTTTTGAATAAAATCTCTCCCGACGAAATTTCGTCGGCAAAGGTATAAGACTTGCCCCGACGAAAATACCTCTCCCGACGAAATTTCTTCAGGAAAAGTCTAATCCGACGACCTTTCGTCGGGATAGACCTTTGCCGACGAAATTTCGTCGGGAAAGGTCTTATGGCCTTTTTAAAAACAAAAACCTAAACAAAAAATTATTATTGTCATTATTTTAATTTTAAACATGTAAAATTAGTTTCTTTACTTTCATTTTTGGGCCAACTTCTTTGGTTTAATATATGTAATTAAGTAATATCATAGCCTTTTTTTTAATTACTTTAATTGGTAATTGTGTTTAATTATTATTTCTTTAGTGAATATTTAAATATTTTACTTAATGAATAGCTATTAATTCTTTTATATATATTTCTTTTTGTGGACTTTGTTTTAAATTTTTGTTTTCACAAAATTAGTTTGTGTAAATCCAAGTCTTGAACCAAAAACCCTAGCTTCCGAAATTGTTCCCAAACCTTTTTCGAGGCTAAAATCCATTCTTGGAATGCTAAAATATTTTGGGTACTAAAACTAAATTTCTAGGATTTTTATTAGAATATTCAATGCTAATTATTCACTAAAGAAATAATAATTAAAACATAATCACTAATGAAAGTATTTAGACAAGGCTAAGATATTATTTATTGAGTAAAAAAGAAAATTTTAAAGAGTATAGCCGCCCGGCTATACCCGTTGAATAGCATAATCTTGATTTCTCTTTTTTAATTACTCTATTTAGTAGTTACGTTTTAATTACTATTTACTTAGTGAATAATTTGTATTTAAATATTTGATGAAATAAAAATAATAATTACCGTTCATTAAGTTAATTAAAGTATTTCATTATTCACTCGAGAAATAATAATTAAATAAGTCTAAGATATTATTTAATTACTAAGAAGAAAATTTATTGGACCTAAAAGATACTAAATTTATATTTATTTTTGAATAAAATCTCTCCCGACGAAATTTCGTCGGCAAAGGTATAAGACTTGCCCCGACGAAAATACCTCTCCCGACGAAATTTCTTCAGGAAAAGTCTAATCCGACGACCTTTCGTCGGGATAGACCTTTGCCGACGAAATTTCGTCGGGAAAGGTCTTATGGCCTTTTTAAAAACAAAAACCTAAACAAAAAATTATTATTGTCATTATTTTAATTTTAAACATGTAAAATTAGTTTCTTTACTTTCATTTTTGGGCCAACTTCTTTGGTTTAATATATGTAATTAAGTAATATCATAGCCTTTTTTTTAATTACTTTAATTGGTAATTGTGTTTAATTATTATTTCTTTAGTGAATATTTAAATATTTTACTTAATGAATAGCTATTAATTCTTTTATATATATTTCTTTTTGTGGACTTTGTTTTAAATTTTTGTTTTCACAAAATTAGTTTGTGTAAATCCAAGTCTTGAACCAAAAACCCTAGCTTCCGAAATTGTTCCCAAACCTTTTTCGAGGCTAAAATCCATTCTTGGAATGCTAAAATATTTTGGGTACTAAAACTAAATTTCTAGGATTTTTATTAGAATATTCAATGCTAATTATTCACTAAAGAAATAATAATTAAAACATAATCACTAATGAAAGTATTTAGACAAGGCTAAGATATTATTTATTGAGTAAAAAAGAAAATTTTAAAGAGTATAGCCGCCCGGCTATACCCGTTGAATAGCATAATCTTGATTTCTCTTTTTTAATTACTCTATTTAGTAGTTACGTTTTAATTACTATTTACTTAGTGAATAATTTGTATTTAAATATTTGATGAAATAAAAATAATAATTACCGTTCATTAAGTTAATTAAAGTATTTCATTATTCACTCGAGAAATAATAATTAAATAAGTCTAAGATATTATTTAATTACTAAGAAGAAAATTTATTGGACCTAAAAGATACTAAATTTATATTTATTTTTGAATAAAATCTCTCCCGACGAAATTTCGTCGGCAAAGGTATAAGACTTGCCCCGACGAAAATACCTCTCCCGACGAAATTTCTTCAGGAAAAGTCTAATCCGACGACCTTTCGTCGGGATAGACCTTTGCCGACGAAATTTCGTCGGGAAAGGTCTTATGGCCTTTTTAAAAACAAAAACCTAAACAAAAAATTATTATTGTCATTATTTTAATTTTAAACATGTAAAATTAGTTTCTTTACTTTCATTTTTGGGCCAACTTCTTTGGTTTAATATATGTAATTAAGTAATATCATAGCCTTTTTTTTAATTACTTTAATTGGTAATTGTGTTTAATTATTATTTCTTTAGTGAATATTTAAATATTTTACTTAATGAATAGCTATTAATTCTTTTATATATATTTCTTTTTGTGGACTTTGTTTTAAATTTTTGTTTTCACAAAATTAGTTTGTGTAAATCCAAGTCTTGAACCAAAAACCCTAGCTTCCGAAATTGTTCCCAAACCTTTTTCGAGGCTAAAATCCATTCTTGGAATGCTAAAATATTTTGGGTACTAAAACTAAATTTCTAGGATTTTTATTAGAATATTCAATGCTAATTATTCACTAAAGAAATAATAATTAAAACATAATCACTAATGAAAGTATTTAGACAAGGCTAAGATATTATTTATTGAGTAAAAAAGAAAATTTTAAAGAGTATAGCCGCCCGGCTATACCCGTTGAATAGCATAATCTTGATTTCTCTTTTTTAATTACTCTATTTAGTAGTTACGTTTTAATTACTATTTACTTAGTGAATAATTTGTATTTAAATATTTGATGAAATAAAAATAATAATTACCGTTCATTAAGTTAATTAAAGTATTTCATTATTCACTCGAGAAATAATAATTAAATAAGTCTAAGATATTATTTAATTACTAAGAAGAAAATTTATTGGACCTAAAAGATACTAAATTTATATTTATTTTTGAATAACATCTCTCCCGACGAAATTTCGTCGGCAAAGGTATAAGACTTGCCCCGACGAAAATACCTCTCCCGACGAAATTTCTTCAGGAAAAGTCTAATCCGACGACCTTTCGTCGGGATAGACCTTTGCCGACGAAATTTCGTCGGGAAAGGTCTTATGGCCTTTTTAAAAACAAAAACCTAAACAAAAAATTATTATTGTCATTATTTTAATTTTAAACATGTAAAATTAGTTTCTTTACTTTCATTTTTGGGCCAACTTCTTTGGTTTAATATATGTAATTAAGTAATATCATAGCCTTTTTTTTAATTACTTTAATTGGTAATTGTGTTTAATTATTATTTCTTTAGTGAATATTTAAATATTTTACTTAATGAATAGCTATTAATTCTTTTATATATATTTCTTTTTGTGGACTTTGTTTTAAATTTTTGTTTTCACAAAATTAGTTTGTGTAAATCCAAGTCTTGAACCAAAAACCCTAGCTTCCGAAATTGTTCCCAAACCTTTTTCGAGGCTAAAATCCATTCTTGGAATGCTAAAATATTTTGGGTACTAAAACTAAATTTCTAGGATTTTTATTAGAATATTCAATGCTAATTATTCACTAAAGAAATAATAATTAAAACATAATCACTAATGAAAGTATTTAGACAAGGCTAAGATATTATTTATTGAGTAAAAAAGAAAATTTTAAAGAGTATAGCCGCCCGGCTATACCCGTTGAATAGCATAATCTTGATTTCTCTTTTTTAATTACTCTATTTAGTAGTTACGTTTTAATTACTATTTACTTAGTGAATAATTTGTATTTAAATATTTGATGAAATAAAAATAATAATTACCGTTCATTAAGTTAATTAAAGTATTTCATTATTCACTCGAGAAATAATAATTAAATAAGTCTAAGATATTATTTAATTACTAAGAAGAAAATTTATTGGACCTAAAAGATACTAAATTTATATTTATTTTTGAATAAAATCTCTCCCGACGAAATTTCGTCGGCAAAGGTATAAGACTTGCCCCGACGAAAATACCTCTCCCGACGAAATTTCTTCAGGAAAAGTCTAATCCGACGACCTTTCGTCGGGATAGACCTTTGCCGACGAAATTTCGTCGGGAAAGGTCTTATGGCCTTTTTAAAAACAAAAACCTAAACAAAAAATTATTATTGTCATTATTTTAATTTTAAACATGTAAAATTAGTTTCTTTACTTTCATTTTTGGGCCAACTTCTTTGGTTTAATATATGTAATTAAGTAATATCATAGCCTTTTTTTTAATTACTTTAATTGGTAATTGTGTTTAATTATTATTTCTTTAGTGAATATTTAAATATTTTACTTAATGAATAGCTATTAATTCTTTTATATATATTTCTTTTTGTGGACTTTGTTTTAAATTTTTGTTTTCACAAAATTAGTTTGTGTAAATCCAAGTCTTGAACCAAAAACCCTAGCTTCCGAAATTGTTCCCAAACCTTTTTCGAGGCTAAAATCCATTCTTGGAATGCTAAAATATTTTGGGTACTAAAACTAAATTTCTAGGATTTTTATTAGAATATTCAATGCTAATTATTCACTAAAGAAATAATAATTAAAACATAATCACTAATGAAAGTATTTAGACAAGGCTAAGATATTATTTATTGAGTAAAAAAGAAAATTTTAAAGAGTATAGCCGCCCGGCTATACCCGTTGAATAGCATAATCTTGATTTCTCTTTTTTAATTACTCTATTTAGTAGTTACGTTTTAATTACTATTTACTTAGTGAATAATTTGTATTTAAATATTTGATGAAATAAAAATAATAATTACCGTTCATTAAGTTAATTAAAGTATTTCATTATTCACTCGAGAAATAATAATTAAATAAGTCTAAGATATTATTTAATTACTAAGAAGAAAATTTATTGGACCTAAAAGATACTAAATTTATATTTATTTTTGAATAAAATCTCTCCCGACGAAATTTCGTCGGCAAAGGTATAAGACTTGCCCCGACGAAAATACCTCTCCCGACGAAATTTCTTCAGGAAAAGTCTAATCCGACGACCTTTCGTCGGGATAGACCTTTGCCGACGAAATTTCGTCGGGAAAGGTCTTATGGCCTTTTTAAAAACAAAAACCTAAACAAAAAATTATTATTGTCATTATTTTAATTTTAAACATGTAAAATTAGTTTCTTTACTTTCATTTTTGGGCCAACTTCTTTGGTTTAATATATGTAATTAAGTAATATCATAGCCTTTTTTTTAATTACTTTAATTGGTAATTGTGTTTAATTATTATTTCTTTAGTGAATATTTAAATATTTTACTTAATGAATAGCTATTAATTCTTTTATATATATTTCTTTTTGTGGACTTTGTTTTAAATTTTTGTTTTCACAAAATTAGTTTGTGTAAATCCAAGTCTTGAACCAAAAACCCTAGCTTCCGAAATTGTTCCCAAACCTTTTTCGAGGCTAAAATCCATTCTTGGAATGCTAAAATATTTTGGGTACTAAAACTAAATTTCTAGGATTTTTATTAGAATATTCAATGCTAATTATTCACTAAAGAAATAATAATTAAAACATAATCACTAATGAAAGTATTTAGACAAGGCTAAGATATTATTTATTGAGTAAAAAAGAAAATTTTAAAGAGTATAGCCGCCCGGCTATACCCGTTGAATAGCATAATCTTGATTTCTCTTTTTTAATTACTCTATTTAGTAGTTACGTTTTAATTACTATTTACTTAGTGAATAATTTGTATTTAAATATTTGATGAAATAAAAATAATAATTACCGTTCATTAAGTTAATTAAAGTATTTCATTATTCACTCGAGAAATAATAATTAAATAAGTCTAAGATATTATTTAATTACTAAGAAGAAAATTTATTGGACCTAAAAGATACTAAATTTATATTTATTTTTGAATAAAATCTCTCCCGACGAAATTTCGTCGGCAAAGGTATAAGACTTGCCCCGACGAAAATACCTCTCCCGACGAAATTTCTTCAGGAAAAGTCTAATCCGACGACCTTTCGTCGGGATAGACCTTTGCCGACGAAATTTCGTCGGGAAAGGTCTTATGGCCTTTTTAAAAACAAAAACCTAAACAAAAAATTATTATTGTCATTATTTTAATTTTAAACATGTAAAATTAGTTTCTTTACTTTCATTTTTGGGCCAACTTCTTTGGTTTAATATATGTAATTAAGTAATATCATAGCCTTTTTTTTAATTACTTTAATTGGTAATTGTGTTTAATTATTATTTCTTTAGTGAATATTTAAATATTTTACTTAATGAATAGCTATTAATTCTTTTATATATATTTCTTTTTGTGGACTTTGTTTTAAATTTTTGTTTTCACAAAATTAGTTTGTGTAAATCCAAGTCTTGAACCAAAAACCCTAGCTTCCGAAATTGTTCCCAAACCTTTTTCGAGGCTAAAATCCATTCTTGGAATGCTAAAATATTTTGGGTACTAAAACTAAATTTCTAGGATTTTTATTAGAATATTCAATGCTAATTATTCACTAAAGAAATAATAATTAAAACATAATCACTAATGAAAGTATTTAGACAAGGCTAAGATATTATTTATTGAGTAAAAAAGAAAATTTTAAAGAGTATAGCCGCCCGGCTATACCCGTTGAATAGCATAATCTTGATTTCTCTTTTTTAATTACTCTATTTAGTAGTTACGTTTTAATTACTATTTACTTAGTGAATAATTTGTATTTAAATATTTGATGAAATAAAAATAATAATTACCGTTCATTAAGTTAATTAAAGTATTTCATTATTCACTCGAGAAATAATAATTAAATAAGTCTAAGATATTATTTAATTACTAAGAAGAAAATTTATTGGACCTAAAAGATACTAAATTTATATTTATTTTTGAATAAAATCTCTCCCGACGAAATTTCGTCGGCAAAGGTATAAGACTTGCCCCGACGAAAATACCTCTCCCGACGAAATTTCTTCAGGAAAAGTCTAATCCGACGACCTTTCGTCGGGATAGACCTTTGCCGACGAAATTTCGTCGGGAAAGGTCTTATGGCCTTTTTAAAAACAAAAACCTAAACAAAAAATTATTATTGTCATTATTTTAATTTTAAACATGTAAAATTAGTTTCTTTACTTTCATTTTTGGGCCAACTTCTTTGGTTTAATATATGTAATTAAGTAATATCATAGCCTTTTTTTTAATTACTTTAATTGGTAATTGTGTTTAATTATTATTTCTTTAGTGAATATTTAAATATTTTACTTAATGAATAGCTATTAATTCTTTTATATATATTTCTTTTTGTGGACTTTGTTTTAAATTTTTGTTTTCACAAAATTAGTTTGTGTAAATCCAAGTCTTGAACCAAAAACCCTAGCTTCCGAAATTGTTCCCAAACCTTTTTCGAGGCTAAAATCCATTCTTGGAATGCTAAAATATTTTGGGTACTAAAACTAAATTTCTAGGATTTTTATTAGAATATTCAATGCTAATTATTCACTAAAGAAATAATAATTAAAACATAATCACTAATGAAAGTATTTAGACAAGGCTAAGATATTATTTATTGAGTAAAAAAGAAAATTTTAAAGAGTATAGCCGCCCGGCTATACCCGTTGAATAGCATAATCTTGATTTCTCTTTTTTAATTACTCTATTTAGTAGTTACGTTTTAATTACTATTTACTTAGTGAATAATTTGTATTTAAATATTTGATGAAATAAAAATAATAATTACCGTTCATTAAGTTAATTAAAGTATTTCATTATTCACTCGAGAAATAATAATTAAATAAGTCTAAGATATTATTTAATTACTAAGAAGAAAATTTATTGGACCTAAAAGATACTAAATTTATATTTATTTTTGAATAAAATCTCTCCCGACGAAATTTCGTCGGCAAAGGTATAAGACTTGCCCCGACGAAAATACCTCTCCCGACGAAATTTCTTCAGGAAAAGTCTAATCCGACGACCTTTCGTCGGGATAGACCTTTGCCGACGAAATTTCGTCGGGAAAGGTCTTATGGCCTTTTTAAAAACAAAAACCTAAACAAAAAATTATTATTGTCATTATTTTAATTTTAAACATGTAAAATTAGTTTCTTTACTTTCATTTTTGGGCCAACTTCTTTGGTTTAATATATGTAATTAAGTAATATCATAGCCTTTTTTTTAATTACTTTAATTGGTAATTGTGTTTAATTATTATTTCTTTAGTGAATATTTAAATATTTTACTTAATGAATAGCTATTAATTCTTTTATATATATTTCTTTTTGTGGACTTTGTTTTAAATTTTTGTTTTCACAAAATTAGTTTGTGTAAATCCAAGTCTTGAACCAAAAACCCTAGCTTCCGAAATTGTTCCCAAACCTTTTTCGAGGCTAAAATCCATTCTTGGAATGCTAAAATATTTTGGGTACTAAAACTAAATTTCTAGGATTTTTATTAGAATATTCAATGCTAATTATTCACTAAAGAAATAATAATTAAAACATAATCACTAATGAAAGTATTTAGACAAGGCTAAGATATTATTTATTGAGTAAAAAAGAAAATTTTAAAGAGTATAGCCGCCCGGCTATACCCGTTGAATAGCATAATCTTGATTTCTCTTTTTTAATTACTCTATTTAGTAGTTACGTTTTAATTACTATTTACTTAGTGAATAATTTGTATTTAAATATTTGATGAAATAAAAATAATAATTACCGTTCATTAAGTTAATTAAAGTATTTCATTATTCACTCGAGAAATAATAATTAAATAAGTCTAAGATATTATTTAATTACTAAGAAGAAAATTTATTGGACCTAAAAGATACTAAATTTATATTTATTTTTGAATAAAATCTCTCCCGACGAAATTTCGTCGGCAAAGGTATAAGACTTGCCCCGACGAAAATACCTCTCCCGACGAAATTTCTTCAGGAAAAGTCTAATCCGACGACCTTTCGTCGGGATAGACCTTTGCCGACGAAATTTCGTCGGGAAAGGTCTTATGGCCTTTTTAAAAACAAAAACCTAAACAAAAAATTATTATTGTCATTATTTTAATTTTAAACATGTAAAATTAGTTTCTTTACTTTCATTTTTGGGCCAACTTCTTTGGTTTAATATATGTAATTAAGTAATATCATAGCCTTTTTTTTAATTACTTTAATTGGTAATTGTGTTTAATTATTATTTCTTTAGTGAATATTTAAATATTTTACTTAATGAATAGCTATTAATTCTTTTATATATATTTCTTTTTGTGGACTTTGTTTTAAATTTTTGTTTTCACAAAATTAGTTTGTGTAAATCCAAGTCTTGAACCAAAAACCCTAGCTTCCGAAATTGTTCCCAAACCTTTTTCGAGGCTAAAATCCATTCTTGGAATGCTAAAATATTTTGGGTACTAAAACTAAATTTCTAGGATTTTTATTAGAATATTCAATGCTAATTATTCACTAAAGAAATAATAATTAAAACATAATCACTAATGAAAGTATTTAGACAAGGCTAAGATATTATTTATTGAGTAAAAAAGAAAATTTTAAAGAGTATAGCCGCCCGGCTATACCCGTTGAATAGCATAATCTTGATTTCTCTTTTTTAATTACTCTATTTAGTAGTTACGTTTTAATTACTATTTACTTAGTGAATAATTTGTATTTAAATATTTGATGAAATAAAAATAATAATTACCGTTCATTAAGTTAATTAAAGTATTTCATTATTCACTCGAGAAATAATAATTAAATAAGTCTAAGATATTATTTAATTACTAAGAAGAAAATTTATTGGACCTAAAAGATACTAAATTTATATTTATTTTTGAATAAAATCTCTCCCGACGAAATTTCGTCGGCAAAGGTATAAGACTTGCCCCGACGAAAATACCTCTCCCGACGAAATTTCTTCAGGAAAAGTCTAATCCGACGACCTTTCGTCGGGATAGACCTTTGCCGACGAAATTTCGTCGGGAAAGGTCTTATGGCCTTTTTAAAAACAAAAACCTAAACAAAAAATTATTATTGTCATTATTTTAATTTTAAACATGTAAAATTAGTTTCTTTACTTTCATTTTTGGGCCAACTTCTTTGGTTTAATATATGTAATTAAGTAATATCATAGCCTTTTTTTTAATTACTTTAATTGGTAATTGTGTTTAATTATTATTTCTTTAGTGAATATTTAAATATTTTACTTAATGAATAGCTATTAATTCTTTTATATATATTTCTTTTTGTGGACTTTGTTTTAAATTTTTGTTTTCACAAAATTAGTTTGTGTAAATCCAAGTCTTGAACCAAAAACCCTAGCTTCCGAAATTGTTCCCAAACCTTTTTCGAGGCTAAAATCCATTCTTGGAATGCTAAAATATTTTGGGTACTAAAACTAAATTTCTAGGATTTTTATTAGAATATTCAATGCTAATTATTCACTAAAGAAATAATAATTAAAACATAATCACTAATGAAAGTATTTAGACAAGGCTAAGATATTATTTATTGAGTAAAAAAGAAAATTTTAAAGAGTATAGCCGCCCGGCTATACCCGTTGAATAGCATAATCTTGATTTCTCTTTTTTAATTACTCTATTTAGTAGTTACGTTTTAATTACTATTTACTTAGTGAATAATTTGTATTTAAATATTTGATGAAATAAAAATAATAATTACCGTTCATTAAGTTAATTAAAGTATTTCATTATTCACTCGAGAAATAATAATTAAATAAGTCTAAGATATTATTTAATTACTAAGAAGAAAATTTATTGGACCTAAAAGATACTAAATTTATATTTATTTTTGAATAAAATCTCTCCCGACGAAATTTCGTCGGCAAAGGTATAAGACTTGCCCCGACGAAAATACCTCTCCCGACGAAATTTCTTCAGGAAAAGTCTAATCCGACGACCTTTCGTCGGGATAGACCTTTGCCGACGAAATTTCGTCGGGAAAGGTCTTATGGCCTTTTTAAAAACAAAAACCTAAACAAAAAATTATTATTGTCATTATTTTAATTTTAAACATGTAAAATTAGTTTCTTTACTTTCATTTTTGGGCCAACTTCTTTGGTTTAATATATGTAATTAAGTAATATCATAGCCTTTTTTTTAATTACTTTAATTGGTAATTGTGTTTAATTATTATTTCTTTAGTGAATATTTAAATATTTTACTTAATGAATAGCTATTAATTCTTTTATATATATTTCTTTTTGTGGACTTTGTTTTAAATTTTTGTTTTCACAAAATTAGTTTGTGTAAATCCAAGTCTTGAACCAAAAACCCTAGCTTCCGAAATTGTTCCCAAACCTTTTTCGAGGCTAAAATCCATTCTTGGAATGCTAAAATATTTTGGGTACTAAAACTAAATTTCTAGGATTTTTATTAGAATATTCAATGCTAATTATTCACTAAAGAAATAATAATTAAAACATAATCACTAATGAAAGTATTTAGACAAGGCTAAGATATTATTTATTGAGTAAAAAAGAAAATTTTAAAGAGTATAGCCGCCCGGCTATACCCGTTGAATAGCATAATCTTGATTTCTCTTTTTTAATTACTCTATTTAGTAGTTACGTTTTAATTACTATTTACTTAGTGAATAATTTGTATTTAAATATTTGATGAAATAAAAATAATAATTACCGTTCATTAAGTTAATTAAAGTATTTCATTATTCACTCGAGAAATAATAATTAAATAAGTCTAAGATATTATTTAATTACTAAGAAGAAAATTTATTGGACCTAAAAGATACTAAATTTATATTTATTTTTGAATAAAATCTCTCCCGACGAAATTTCGTCGGCAAAGGTATAAGACTTGCCCCGACGAAAATACCTCTCCCGACGAAATTTCTTCAGGAAAAGTCTAATCCGACGACCTTTCGTCGGGATAGACCTTTGCCGACGAAATTTCGTCGGGAAAGGTCTTATGGCCTTTTTAAAAACAAAAACCTAAACAAAAAATTATTATTGTCATTATTTTAATTTTAAACATGTAAAATTAGTTTCTTTACTTTCATTTTTGGGCCAACTTCTTTGGTTTAATATATGTAATTAAGTAATATCATAGCCTTTTTTTTAATTACTTTAATTGGTAATTGTGTTTAATTATTATTTCTTTAGTGAATATTTAAATATTTTACTTAATGAATAGCTATTAATTCTTTTATATATATTTCTTTTTGTGGACTTTGTTTTAAATTTTTGTTTTCACAAAATTAGTTTGTGTAAATCCAAGTCTTGAACCAAAAACCCTAGCTTCCGAAATTGTTCCCAAACCTTTTTCGAGGCTAAAATCCATTCTTGGAATGCTAAAATATTTTGGGTACTAAAACTAAATTTCTAGGATTTTTATTAGAATATTCAATGCTAATTATTCACTAAAGAAATAATAATTAAAACATAATCACTAATGAAAGTATTTAGACAAGGCTAAGATATTATTTATTGAGTAAAAAAGAAAATTTTAAAGAGTATAGCCGCCCGGCTATACCCGTTGAATAGCATAATCTTGATTTCTCTTTTTTAATTACTCTATTTAGTAGTTACGTTTTAATTACTATTTACTTAGTGAATAATTTGTATTTAAATATTTGATGAAATAAAAATAATAATTACCGTTCATTAAGTTAATTAAAGTATTTCATTATTCACTCGAGAAATAATAATTAAATAAGTCTAAGATATTATTTAATTACTAAGAAGAAAATTTATTGGACCTAAAAGATACTAAATTTATATTTATTTTTGAATAAAATCTCTCCCGACGAAATTTCGTCGGCAAAGGTATAAGACTTGCCCCGACGAAAATACCTCTCCCGACGAAATTTCTTCAGGAAAAGTCTAATCCGACGACCTTTCGTCGGGATAGACCTTTGCCGACGAAATTTCGTCGGGAAAGGTCTTATGGCCTTTTTAAAAACAAAAACCTAAACAAAAAATTATTATTGTCATTATTTTAATTTTAAACATGTAAAATTAGTTTCTTTACTTTCATTTTTGGGCCAACTTCTTTGGTTTAATATATGTAATTAAGTAATATCATAGCCTTTTTTTTAATTACTTTAATTGGTAATTGTGTTTAATTATTATTTCTTTAGTGAATATTTAAATATTTTACTTAATGAATAGCTATTAATTCTTTTATATATATTTCTTTTTGTGGACTTTGTTTTAAATTTTTGTTTTCACAAAATTAGTTTGTGTAAATCCAAGTCTTGAACCAAAAACCCTAGCTTCCGAAATTGTTCCCAAACCTTTTTCGAGGCTAAAATCCATTCTTGGAATGCTAAAATATTTTGGGTACTAAAACTAAATTTCTAGGATTTTTATTAGAATATTCAATGCTAATTATTCACTAAAGAAATAATAATTAAAACATAATCACTAATGAAAGTATTTAGACAAGGCTAAGATATTATTTATTGAGTAAAAAAGAAAATTTTAAAGAGTATAGCCGCCCGGCTATACCCGTTGAATAGCATAATCTTGATTTCTCTTTTTTAATTACTCTATTTAGTAGTTACGTTTTAATTACTATTTACTTAGTGAATAATTTGTATTTAAATATTTGATGAAATAAAAATAATAATTACCGTTCATTAAGTTAATTAAAGTATTTCATTATTCACTCGAGAAATAATAATTAAATAAGTCTAAGATATTATTTAATTACTAAGAAGAAAATTTATTGGACCTAAAAGATACTAAATTTATATTTATTTTTGAATAAAATCTCTCCCGACGAAATTTCGTCGGCAAAGGTATAAGACTTGCCCCGACGAAAATACCTCTCCCGACGAAATTTCTTCAGGAAAAGTCTAATCCGACGACCTTTCGTCGGGATAGACCTTTGCCGACGAAATTTCGTCGGGAAAGGTCTTATGGCCTTTTTAAAAACAAAAACCTAAACAAAAAATTATTATTGTCATTATTTTAATTTTAAACATGTAAAATTAGTTTCTTTACTTTCATTTTTGGGCCAACTTCTTTGGTTTAATATATGTAATTAAGTAATATCATAGCCTTTTTTTTAATTACTTTAATTGGTAATTGTGTTTAATTATTATTTCTTTAGTGAATATTTAAATATTTTACTTAATGAATAGCTATTAATTCTTTTATATATATTTCTTTTTGTGGACTTTGTTTTAAATTTTTGTTTTCACAAAATTAGTTTGTGTAAATCCAAGTCTTGAACCAAAAACCCTAGCTTCCGAAATTGTTCCCAAACCTTTTTCGAGGCTAAAATCCATTCTTGGAATGCTAAAATATTTTGGGTACTAAAACTAAATTTCTAGGATTTTTATTAGAATATTCAATGCTAATTATTCACTAAAGAAATAATAATTAAAACATAATCACTAATGAAAGTATTTAGACAAGGCTAAGATATTATTTATTGAGTAAAAAAGAAAATTTTAAAGAGTATAGCCGCCCGGCTATACCCGTTGAATAGCATAATCTTGATTTCTCTTTTTTAATTACTCTATTTAGTAGTTACGTTTTAATTACTATTTACTTAGTGAATAATTTGTATTTAAATATTTGATGAAATAAAAATAATAATTACCGTTCATTAAGTTAATTAAAGTATTTCATTATTCACTCGAGAAATAATAATTAAATAAGTCTAAGATATTATTTAATTACTAAGAAGAAAATTTATTGGACCTAAAAGATACTAAATTTATATTTATTTTTGAATAAAATCTCTCCCGACGAAATTTCGTCGGCAAAGGTATAAGACTTGCCCCGACGAAAATACCTCTCCCGACGAAATTTCTTCAGGAAAAGTCTAATCCGACGACCTTTCGTCGGGATAGACCTTTGCCGACGAAATTTCGTCGGGAAAGGTCTTATGGCCTTTTTAAAAACAAAAACCTAAACAAAAAATTATTATTGTCATTATTTTAATTTTAAACATGTAAAATTAGTTTCTTTACTTTCATTTTTGGGCCAACTTCTTTGGTTTAATATATGTAATTAAGTAATATCATAGCCTTTTTTTTAATTACTTTAATTGGTAATTGTGTTTAATTATTATTTCTTTAGTGAATATTTAAATATTTTACTTAATGAATAGCTATTAATTCTTTTATATATATTTCTTTTTGTGGACTTTGTTTTAAATTTTTGTTTTCACAAAATTAGTTTGTGTAAATCCAAGTCTTGAACCAAAAACCCTAGCTTCCGAAATTGTTCCCAAACCTTTTTCGAGGCTAAAATCCATTCTTGGAATGCTAAAATATTTTGGGTACTAAAACTAAATTTCTAGGATTTTTATTAGAATATTCAATGCTAATTATTCACTAAAGAAATAATAATTAAAACATAATCACTAATGAAAGTATTTAGACAAGGCTAAGATATTATTTATTGAGTAAAAAAGAAAATTTTAAAGAGTATAGCCGCCCGGCTATACCCGTTGAATAGCATAATCTTGATTTCTCTTTTTTAATTACTCTATTTAGTAGTTACGTTTTAATTACTATTTACTTAGTGAATAATTTGTATTTAAATATTTGATGAAATAAAAATAATAATTACCGTTCATTAAGTTAATTAAAGTATTTCATTATTCACTCGAGAAATAATAATTAAATAAGTCTAAGATATTATTTAATTACTAAGAAGAAAATTTATTGGACCTAAAAGATACTAAATTTATATTTATTTTTGAATAAAATCTCTCCCGACGAAATTTCGTCGGCAAAGGTATAAGACTTGCCCCGACGAAAATACCTCTCCCGACGAAATTTCTTCAGGAAAAGTCTAATCCGACGACCTTTCGTCGGGATAGACCTTTGCCGACGAAATTTCGTCGGGAAAGGTCTTATGGCCTTTTTAAAAACAAAAACCTAAACAAAAAATTATTATTGTCATTATTTTAATTTTAAACATGTAAAATTAGTTTCTTTACTTTCATTTTTGGGCCAACTTCTTTGGTTTAATATATGTAATTAAGTAATATCATAGCCTTTTTTTTAATTACTTTAATTGGTAATTGTGTTTAATTATTATTTCTTTAGTGAATATTTAAATATTTTACTTAATGAATAGCTATTAATTCTTTTATATATATTTCTTTTTGTGGACTTTGTTTTAAATTTTTGTTTTCACAAAATTAGTTTGTGTAAATCCAAGTCTTGAACCAAAAACCCTAGCTTCCGAAATTGTTCCCAAACCTTTTTCGAGGCTAAAATCCATTCTTGGAATGCTAAAATATTTTGGGTACTAAAACTAAATTTCTAGGATTTTTATTAGAATATTCAATGCTAATTATTCACTAAAGAAATAATAATTAAAACATAATCACTAATGAAAGTATTTAGACAAGGCTAAGATATTATTTATTGAGTAAAAAAGAAAATTTTAAAGAGTATAGCCGCCCGGCTATACCCGTTGAATAGCATAATCTTGATTTCTCTTTTTTAATTACTCTATTTAGTAGTTACGTTTTAATTACTATTTACTTAGTGAATAATTTGTATTTAAATATTTGATGAAATAAAAATAATAATTACCGTTCATTAAGTTAATTAAAGTATTTCATTATTCACTCGAGAAATAATAATTAAATAAGTCTAAGATATTATTTAATTACTAAGAAGAAAATTTATTGGACCTAAAAGATACTAAATTTATATTTATTTTTGAATAAAATCTCTCCCGACGAAATTTCGTCGGCAAAGGTATAAGACTTGCCCCGACGAAAATACCTCTCCCGACGAAATTTCTTCAGGAAAAGTCTAATCCGACGACCTTTCGTCGGGATAGACCTTTGCCGACGAAATTTCGTCGGGAAAGGTCTTATGGCCTTTTTAAAAACAAAAACCTAAACAAAAAATTATTATTGTCATTATTTTAATTTTAAACATGTAAAATTAGTTTCTTTACTTTCATTTTTGGGCCAACTTCTTTGGTTTAATATATGTAATTAAGTAATATCATAGCCTTTTTTTTAATTACTTTAATTGGTAATTGTGTTTAATTATTATTTCTTTAGTGAATATTTAAATATTTTACTTAATGAATAGCTATTAATTCTTTTATATATATTTCTTTTTGTGGACTTTGTTTTAAATTTTTGTTTTCACAAAATTAGTTTGTGTAAATCCAAGTCTTGAACCAAAAACCCTAGCTTCCGAAATTGTTCCCAAACCTTTTTCGAGGCTAAAATCCATTCTTGGAATGCTAAAATATTTTGGGTACTAAAACTAAATTTCTAGGATTTTTATTAGAATATTCAATGCTAATTATTCACTAAAGAAATAATAATTAAAACATAATCACTAATGAAAGTATTTAGACAAGGCTAAGATATTATTTATTGAGTAAAAAAGAAAATTTTAAAGAGTATAGCCGCCCGGCTATACCCGTTGAATAGCATAATCTTGATTTCTCTTTTTTAATTACTCTATTTAGTAGTTACGTTTTAATTACTATTTACTTAGTGAATAATTTGTATTTAAATATTTGATGAAATAAAAATAATAATTACCGTTCATTAAGTTAATTAAAGTATTTCATTATTCACTCGAGAAATAATAATTAAATAAGTCTAAGATATTATTTAATTACTAAGAAGAAAATTTATTGGACCTAAAAGATACTAAATTTATATTTATTTTTGAATAAAATCTCTCCCGACGAAATTTCGTCGGCAAAGGTATAAGACTTGCCCCGACGAAAATACCTCTCCCGACGAAATTTCTTCAGGAAAAGTCTAATCCGACGACCTTTCGTCGGGATAGACCTTTGCCGACGAAATTTCGTCGGGAAAGGTCTTATGGCCTTTTTAAAAACAAAAACCTAAACAAAAAATTATTATTGTCATTATTTTAATTTTAAACATGTAAAATTAGTTTCTTTACTTTCATTTTTGGGCCAACTTCTTTGGTTTAATATATGTAATTAAGTAATATCATAGCCTTTTTTTTAATTACTTTAATTGGTAATTGTGTTTAATTATTATTTCTTTAGTGAATATTTAAATATTTTACTTAATGAATAGCTATTAATTCTTTTATATATATTTCTTTTTGTGGACTTTGTTTTAAATTTTTGTTTTCACAAAATTAGTTTGTGTAAATCCAAGTCTTGAACCAAAAACCCTAGCTTCCGAAATTGTTCCCAAACCTTTTTCGAGGCTAAAATCCATTCTTGGAATGCTAAAATATTTTGGGTACTAAAACTAAATTTCTAGGATTTTTATTAGAATATTCAATGCTAATTATTCACTAAAGAAATAATAATTAAAACATAATCACTAATGAAAGTATTTAGACAAGGCTAAGATATTATTTATTGAGTAAAAAAGAAAATTTTAAAGAGTATAGCCGCCCGGCTATACCCGTTGAATAGCATAATCTTGATTTCTCTTTTTTAATTACTCTATTTAGTAGTTACGTTTTAATTACTATTTACTTAGTGAATAATTTGTATTTAAATATTTGATGAAATAAAAATAATAATTACCGTTCATTAAGTTAATTAAAGTATTTCATTATTCACTCGAGAAATAATAATTAAATAAGTCTAAGATATTATTTAATTACTAAGAAGAAAATTTATTGGACCTAAAAGATACTAAATTTATATTTATTTTTGAATAAAATCTCTCCCGACGAAATTTCGTCGGCAAAGGTATAAGACTTGCCCCGACGAAAATACCTCTCCCGACGAAATTTCTTCAGGAAAAGTCTAATCCGACGACCTTTCGTCGGGATAGACCTTTGCCGACGAAATTTCGTCGGGAAAGGTCTTATGGCCTTTTTAAAAACAAAAACCTAAACAAAAAATTATTATTGTCATTATTTTAATTTTAAACATGTAAAATTAGTTTCTTTACTTTCATTTTTGGGCCAACTTCTTTGGTTTAATATATGTAATTAAGTAATATCATAGCCTTTTTTTTAATTACTTTAATTGGTAATTGTGTTTAATTATTATTTCTTTAGTGAATATTTAAATATTTTACTTAATGAATAGCTATTAATTCTTTTATATATATTTCTTTTTGTGGACTTTGTTTTAAATTTTTGTTTTCACAAAATTAGTTTGTGTAAATCCAAGTCTTGAACCAAAAACCCTAGCTTCCGAAATTGTTCCCAAACCTTTTTCGAGGCTAAAATCCATTCTTGGAATGCTAAAATATTTTGGGTACTAAAACTAAATTTCTAGGATTTTTATTAGAATATTCAATGCTAATTATTCACTAAAGAAATAATAATTAAAACATAATCACTAATGAAAGTATTTAGACAAGGCTAAGATATTATTTATTGAGTAAAAAAGAAAATTTTAAAGAGTATAGCCGCCCGGCTATACCCGTTGAATAGCATAATCTTGATTTCTCTTTTTTAATTACTCTATTTAGTAGTTACGTTTTAATTACTATTTACTTAGTGAATAATTTGTATTTAAATATTTGATGAAATAAAAATAATAATTACCATTCATTATGTTAATTAAAGTATTTCTTTATTCACAGAGCCCAAGAGGCCCTAAGGCCTAAGGCCCATCTTTTGATTAACTAAATATATATTAATTAACCATTGACTGAAAGGCCGAACCCACAAGCCACTCAATTGGGCCACTTGCATTTCCCGATCCAAACTATATTTTGTCCAAGAGTGTGTTTTATAAAGATCTTCAAGGAACTCTAGTTTTCCAATGTGGGACTAATTTCAACTCAAACATGTTTGTAATGCCTTGCAACAACCAACAGTAGATATAATGAAGATGTTCAACACTTACTAAATGAGCACCAATTGGACCAATTGGAGGGCTTTGGAATCTCTGATGACATCTCCACGAAAAGCTGTAACCTGTTTAAACAAAACATTTTCATTTTCCTTAAGAACTATAGTTGTTTTTGGTAAAATGGCAGCCTGAGATATAATGCACATGACATGGGCTGCATTTGCATAATTAACACAGAACAGGGTCTGCTGTTTTCTCATGCATCTAAGACCACAAGATCAAGGGTGCCAGATCTTGTTGGTTTGATTTCGCTGATGTTCGTGACGCTAGAGGGCTTTCCGGTTTGATACAGGTGTGCCTATCTGGCACATAATCAAACCCTTTTAATCATGCTTGTTTGTGACCCTTCTTTGATTCAGTTGTGAAGAATGTTTGTTTTTCAGTCAATAGCTCATACAATATTATTTGATCCATCTATTTCAGGGCAAAAATGTTTAATGTCCTCTCTCCAGATAGAAGGCTTCATTCCTCCATCCGTCGTGGGTAACTTTCAGATGATCTTAGGCATAGGATTTTCTTTAGGATGAAATCTATTGACTACCGTTAAGATATTCCTTTGAAGGTGTCATTATGGACGTTTATACTGAACTAAATCTATCCTCGTTTAAAGAGACCATAAGGTCTTCGTAACTAGACACGTGCTCAGTTAAGTAAATCGGTGTCTGATTCGTAAACTTTTTGCAAAAATGGTACACTGCGTTACACACGAATACCCCCCTCTTCCAATATTTTTGAGTTTCCCTCCTTTTCATTTCATTTTCATTTTTGGATCGTCTTCTTCCCTCCGTTTTAGTTAAATCTCTCTCGTCGGCCACAGATTTCACCCCCAAAAAAGAAAAAGGGAAACAAGAACTCAGGTAATTCTGAACTTCGATATAATTAGTTTCAACTCTATATCGTCATTTCAGATTGGATTTTAGAGAATTTTAGTTCCATATTTTGGCTAGCTATGTGATGCTGTAGATTCATGGTCGGCTTGATCTGATTCTTGCTTTTAAAGTTAGGATTAGTTGGATATGTATGTTTTACCAATTGGGTATTTGTGGGTTTTATCTCTTTTTCTGAGTTTTTAGTCTTTACCCTATACTCGGCCAGAGAAAGAAAGAAAAGAATTATATATGCTTCTTCTATGAAATCAATAAGGTCTGCTTCTATGTAACCGAAAAAAAAATAAGGTCTGCTTCTTGCCTGCAACTTGTTTGTCAAAATGCTTCATAGAGTTCATAACTTGTTGATATTTGGTATCCTTTCAGTTTGAATTGCATAAACAAGAAATCTTGAATCCGTTGGTTCGATATCTCTATAGAATCCAATTACACATCGTAAACCCAAATTTGGGTTTTCAAATGCAACCATGTCACATAAATATGGGAAATCCTAAGCAATTTAGACTGGTTCAAATACCTTTTATTAAACTACAATGTCAAAATTTTAGCCTTATATTCTATATGTCATTTCCGTTGCTGCAGGAGTCTGTCCAGGAGAAGGGAGGGAGCATTGTACGGAAAGTGGGATCTTTTCTGAAAATGGCAAGTTACTATGACATTGATGATATTCTTGTGGAAGAACAGGTTAATTCCCGTCTCTTTGTATCCTTGAAATCTAAACTCCATTTGCTTTATTTACTTAGTCATTTTAATTCTGTATTCTAAACATGTTTGCTGTTTACAAGCAGCGTGTCCCAGTTGCTTTCCAGCAAGCAGTAAATGGGGTTGATATTGATCCTAGTGCTGAAACCCATTGTGTAAGTGACCAGAGTGGATTTGGAGTGAATGGTTTTTGTGAGATATTTTCTTATATCTTCTTGGCCCTGTATTTCAGGTTGAACCCGGTTCAAAGGTAGAGCTACCTTACTGGCTTGCCCATGAGTTACACCTCAGAAAAGTAGCAAAGATGAAGGTTCCTGCATGTTTCAATCAAAGGTAATGATCTGTATAGGTTTATTTAAAAATAATTTATGGCCATTTTTTAGGGCTGAGTTGCAGGGAGTTTCATTCTGGCAAGTGGTCATTGATTTTCAGTTATTTCCGTCTTTGAAATCTGATATCCAGACATTTCTTCTCTGCGTTATATTGTGTTTTAATTGTCATATCATTGAATTTATTAGTTGGTACTGATCAAACATAGTTGCTGCCAGCCCAAGGCATGTATTAGATTTTGGGGAAGGCATGAAGAGTGACTTATGTGATTCAAGTTCAAAGTTCAAAATTAGTGATTGGTATTACATATTTAACTCTTGTAGATTTCTTCCTTTGTCAGAACAAAACTGGAACTTGGGGCTGATGGTGCATCTGTGGATTTAAGATCTCGATGTCTATACTTCTATGAATTTGGATGCAAGATAGCACCGCTGTGAGTCTCTCTCCCACCCATTTCTTGTATACATAACTTGATCAGTGTGTTCTTTTTATGCTTTTCTTTGAGTTATCTTCTAATAGGTGGATATTTCATATAAACGAACCCTAGTGTGGTAGAGGGTTGAGAAAATGGTATATGACAAGACTCCCATTCTGGATTAACTTTTTTCACTGTGAAAACTATCCCTGAAGTAATTCAATTTCTCCAACATCATATGTTCATGCTATTGAAAATTCTGGTCAAGGGATATAAAACCCTGAGTTTCTCCTATGAAAGCCAGGTCTAAACAATAGATTAATGTGTATATCTGACACACAAGTGAATGAGAAAATTGCCAAAAGCGAAAATAGAAAAAGAAAAACCAATATGTATAACGTTGAGAATTGGACATTTATTGATTGGCTTGGCACTTTTGTCTTGGTTTAACATTTGGACCTTCACTTTGTAGACTTGGCCTAGTGTGGTTTATGATCTGGTAGGAGGGTATCTAGTGTTGACTGATGCTTCTTGTCTGAATCCAAAGGAATACAACTGGATGATTTGTTTTCTGTTCTTGTTTTTGGGTGGTAAATTGGACACTGAACAATCTGTGCTGTTCACATGTACTATTTGTGGCCAGACAAACTGATTCTAACTAGTTTTTTCTTTATTTTGTTTGAATCATTTGGATGGATAGGGTTGGTGATAGAGACATGGGATCATTCCTATTATCTGCATTTAGGACCAGGTATCAGAAAATCCTGGCAAAGGCACATAACGCAGCATTTACAGCACATTCAAAATTGTTGTCGTACTTAACAAAAGAAGAAACCAATCGTAAGATTTATATCACCCTACATGTTTTATCATATCTTTCATCACTGTCTCTCAAACTTCTTCTATATGAATGTTAACTCAAAATGGTTACACAATTGTTTCTAGTGTATGAGGCAGCTCAGTCGTCAATGGCGGCCTTTAAGAAGTGGCGGATAGGTGGCCCCCGATTTGAGAGAGCTTCTGTACTTGGGAGGAAGAGGAAGGAAGCCAACTGATTAGTCGTATTGTACCCTCTCTACTCTACCTCTCATCTGATCCATCCTTTCTGAATCATTGTCCCAATTTGTAATTTTTCCTACATTGGAAAAGCTAGTTGGTAATTTTGCTGGAAGTTAATGAGATCATTGTAATTTTAATTAAACATCATTATATAATTATTTGCACTCAGTATTGCTAGCACGCACCTATTCATTTATCATTTTATCTTTAAGGCAAACAAAGAGTGAAATTTATTTTGCGGTCCCTCGTGATATATTTTTGATTGCTAGATGTTTGTTTCCTTGTCCGACCCGACCAATAGCGCACGTTTTCCATGCCCATGACCACCCGGGATTCCTCCTCCGGAGCGGAATCGAGCATGGACTTCAACCACCATGAAACCCCAACTAAACGCAGCGTTTCGGGCTCACCCTCAGTCGACGAAGAAGAGGAAGCCGAGGATGCGGAGGTGTGGGACCAGTTTAACCGCAGGTTCCGCGAGGTACAGTCCGTACTGGATCGGAACCGAGCCCTGATCCAGCAGGTGAACGACAACCACCGCTCTCGAGTTGCCGACAACATGGTCAAGAACGTGGGTCTTATCCAAGAGATCAACGGCAACATCTCCAAGGTCGTTTCGCTTTACTCCGACCTCTCCTCCAATTTCTCCACCTTCTTTCACCACCGCAACGACAACGCCAACGCCGAGCCCACAAACTAGTGTCGTTCTTCAGTAGAATGTACTCCAACCCCATCATCATTTTGGAATTTGAGTTGAATTCAATAATCGCAAACAGCTAGGGTTTTTGCAGTGTCGTAATAATAGTGTTTGAGTCGTTTGGGTTTTAGCGCGGGTTAGGCCAGTTGGTTTGGTTTGGACTTGCAACTAAGTCTTGTAAAAATTTAGACTGTCACTTGTATTAAAAAGTTTAGACTGTCACTTGTATTAAAAGAAAAGTGTGTGTTTGAGTATGTTACCCCTTTTGGTCAATAATAAATCAATGAACCAATAATATGCTGCATTGATTGGTTTGTTGTATTATGCAATTTGTGTGTTTTTTTTGCTCGTATTTCTTGCTAACACGCCCTCCTTGTTTTTTTTTTTTTTTGGGTCAAGAACACGCCCTCCTTGTTAGTTCAACAGATTCCATAGGTTTGGACTTGTGATATTAAAAGGCCTGCTCAGAATCAGCAGGTCAAGATAGAATGTTTAATTTGAATTGTCCAAGTTTGAGACCTAAAAATACAAAAAATGTTTGAGGTTAATAAACCAAGTTCTTGTTTGGGGTGATGTTTTAAGGATGTAATTGAAGAAGTGAGCCAGTCTTAAGTTGTACTTAGCCAAGTAACTGAATCAAAGACTCTTTTTGAATAACAGTAAATACACATATCAGTATTGTGTAACATGAACAGATACATATGTTATGTTGAACAAAGAAAGAAGAATCCGCTTAACATTTGTATGAAAGAACATTAGTACATGAAGTCACAATGGAAGTTCGCCGCTGTCTGTAATGACAACCTTACTCTTAGGCACCCCATTCTGTCCTACTTCTTCAACTTTGTACACAACATCCATTCCAGAAAGCACCTTGCCGAATACGACATGCCTCCCATCCAACCTTAAAATCAAAAGCAAAGCAAAATGTAGGATTTCAAGTTAGAAACATTCCATTCAAAGATGGAGGCTAAAGCATTCCTGTCAGAACCATAACCTACTTCGTAATCATACGACTCGATCAATCTTGTTGCGAGTTCTAGGATTATATATTCCCATCCCATAAATGGAAATAAAGAAACGTACCAGCTAGTTTTGACGGTTGTAATGAAGAATTGCGATCCATTCGTGTCTGGCCCGGCATTTGCCATTGACAAAATACCTGCTTGTCAGACAGAGAGTTTAAGATTCAGATAGGCAAGAATAGACTTTGCACATTTTGGAGTTTTAGCTTCACTTGAAGCTCAATAAGTCGTCATTTTGGAAGAAATTTTGCAAGAAACTATCTAGGTATATGGAGGACTTTAGCTTGCCTGGCCCAGTGTGCTGTAGTTTGAAGTTTTCATCTGCAAAGCTATCTCCGTAAATTGATTCTCCACCTCGTCCATCACCAAGAGTAAAATCGCCTCCCTGTATCATAAAGCTGGGAATAATCCTATGAAATGCACTTCCTTTGTAGTGAAGAGGCTTCCTACTCATTCCAGTTCCTTTTTCCCCTGAAACCCCGAGGGCTCGTTAAAATAACAACAACAAATATGCAGTGGCTTCCATGCAAATAATCAAAGATCACACTAAGGGAGCTAAAGTTACTTGGCTACCCGTGCAAAGTGCTCGAAAATTCTCTGCATTTGAAACAGGCAACTTTGATTAACTCTTTTCGTAGTAATATATCTCAATGGACACACACACAAAAGAAAATTGTCTGCACTTTACTGGGGTACCCACCTATGGTTTTAGGAACTGTTTTTCCAAAGAGACCCATGACTATGCGACCTGAAGCAAAATAGTACATGAATAATATAAAGGAAACAACATTGCCTCTGCCAAGTAATCTACCCCACAAGCACAAAATTCTAAACTTTGAATTGAAGTTTAGAAGTTAGTGGGAGAAATTAACAATGGGTTTTCATCTGACGAAGAATTCATACCAATGGGTTTTCCGTTGATTTCGATATCGAAGTAAACTTTGTGGGTCACTTGCTCCAAATCCTCTTCCTGTCAAACATAGAAACACCAAATATTATAAGCACTGGAAATTGGTTTCCACAGAAAACTGGTTGTTAAGAACAAGAATCCCCACCTCAAGGATCTCGGTTTTGCCAATTTTTGGCTCGTGCAGAGCCCCATCGTCGCCAAATCGAGTCTGAAATCAAATCACAAGACAATCGTAAAACAATTTAGAGAATATGTATCTTGAAGAGAAAATAAGATTGCAAAAAATAACAACAAATAGCGTTGGAGTTTCTACCACAATTACAAATAAGGTGCCGAAGAGCAGCAAAACCCACAAAACAGCTGCTGCCGAAACCAACCTTCTACTGGTGGTCATCTCTCTCTGCGTCCTCTTTCCAAGTCCGCTGGTTCACTGCATTGGTAGACTTGTACGCTGCGCTTGTGAGTCTGCGACTGTATATCTGTGTATGTGGGCCTGTCAACTGGATTAACGTATGTTTGAAAGCTGGGCCCAACTATCAAGCCTTGTCCTGACGTCTAAACCAAGCCTCTCTTTTTTTGGGTCGGTATGGTAACTCGTCTATGTTTGAGCTTCTTTTGGGTACACAAAATAAATAGTCCTTGTCCCTTTGTTACGCTAGACTTCGACATTTCAGTTTCTAATTATAATCTTCTTCAAACTTACAACTTCCGAGTATAAGCTACTCTCGGAGATTGGATTAGAACAGTTTTTGTAGAGGAAGCAGCAATCAAACTGTAAGGGGCGAAAGAAAAATAACCCTAATTATTACTTAGGTTGCCCTAAACTATTGGCGGGTGAAATGTTAACTATTCAGTACAGTGGACAGATAAGGTGTCGTATTTCCTTGTTTTGCACGTGGGACTGGGACATGCTAAACTATCTCTTACATGCTTCCGATTATGCCAAGTGGATTTAAGACCGAGTTTTGTCATTATCTAACTTTTTCATTGTTCAGATCCTGCCTCTTGGTTGATCCAAAAGTATTGGCAGCTGCAGGCAGATCTGTCTTGTATCAATCTCCACCTACCTACTCCAGTACTAAAATATATTCAATAACTCTCACCAACAGGCAAGGCAGCAGTTGTGCATTTATACTTATTTATATCCATATCATTATATAAAGGAAACACTTGCAATTTGACTTGGCTTAATATATTCTAAATCCTTGAAATGCTTTGTAATAACTAGGGTATTTGTGTAGAAGTGCGTTAGGATAGTTGGTTAAGGCAGTGTGTTTTACCCTTTTGCATGTATTAAAAAAATTAAGACTACCGCACGTATATTTTTTTATAAAAAGAAGGTGTTTGCAAAATTTTATCAGAACAGTTGACGAACTTGGTATGAGTTTGCAATGTGGTTGGCAAATTGGTTGATATATTCTGAATAGGACGGAATTTATTCATCATGACATGACCAACCAACGTGTAAAGAAAAATGTTTAGAAGAAGAGTGTAAAATATCTATCAAAAATGAAAAGAAAACGAAGAGTGTAAAATAATGCGACTGGAAAAGAAAAGTCATTGAAGGAACTGGAAAGAAGACAACAACCTCGTCAAGTCTTAAGTCTTTTGTTTTTTTATTTCTTGGACGCGTAAATTGAAATGGGCTCTCCCCTAGAAACTTAAAAATAAAATAGTATAATAATTTGAAACGAGAGAAGTTGATTGGTTGTTAACGTCCAACGATCGACCTGAATTCTAGGCACTCCCTCTCTCCCTCTTCCTCCATCGTTTCATTGTCTCTGTTACTCCCCTGTTTCTCTTACTTTCTCATCCAATCCAATCCCGAGAAGAACCAACGACCCAGAACTTGAAAAAACGCTACAAAACGAAACCGAGAAGAAGATCGAATCGAAATCGAAAACAGAGCAGATTGACAAGGCAATGGGGGATAGCAGCTACAACTACAAGATGTTCAAGTGCTTCAACAGGAAGTTCAAGGCGAGCGAGGCGGGCCCACCGCCCGACGTCAAGGCAATCTTCTCCAAGTTCGCGCAAGATGGGGACCTCATGTCCGTGGACCAGTTCCGGAGCTTCCTGGTGGAGCACCAGGGCGAGCCGGCCGACGCCGTCACTCCCTCCGATGCCCACCGCATCCTTCAGGAGTTCTCGCGACGCCACCCGGGCGAGGTTGCCCACCACCACCAGCACGTGCGGGGCCTCACCCTTGACGATTTCTTCAATTTCCTGTTTCTAGAAGAACCCACGAAAAAACAGGTAAACACAAACTCACACCCATTTTTTGTTTTGTTTTGATATTGCCACTCGAAAAATACGATAAAAAATGTTGTTTTTGGAGCATATTAGTCTAATAACATAAGTCTGGTAAGAAAACATTTCGCGGCCGCGTTAGCATTATATTAGGTTTGTTATAAGGTTTTTATTTTTTAAGAACTTATGTTTGGTAGAGGGACCACCACATTAGCATTATATTAGGTTTGTTGTTGACAAATGTATATGTGATTGCAGATACACCATGACATGACTGCTCCAATATCACATTACTTCATATACACAGGGCACAATTCCTACCTTACTGGGAATCAACTTAGTAGTGACTGTAGTGATGTCCCAATCATCAAGGCATTGGAAAAAGGTGTCAAAGTTATTGAACTTGATTTATGGCCAAATTCTGCCAAAGATGATGTTCAAGTTCTTCATGGAAGGTACTTATACTTAACCACTAGCTCAGCTCATTACAAAATCCATCTCATTTTAATTGGTGTTTTGGTTAAATAAATTGAAACAAAGTTAAATGAATTCTGTGCACTGCAGGACCTTGACCACTCCTGTGACATTGGTCAAATGCTTGAAGTCCATAAAAGAGCATGCTTTTGTTAAATCTCCATACCCCGTCGTTATAACTTTCGAAGACCACCTTACTCCCAAGCTTCAGGCTAAAGTTGCAGAGGTTAGCGTCCATTAGTTCTTGCATAATCTCTTACTTATGGTCTATTCAAATCTTGTCTATAAAGGTTTACAATTTTAGTTAAATTTTGCATCTTCTTCTTTGTGACCTTGAATTTATGATTTTGCAAAATGTAGATGGTTATCCAAACATTTGGAGACACGCTGTATTATCCGGTGGCAGAAGACCAGATGGTAGAGTTCCCATCACCTGAATCTTTAAAAAATCGAATTATTATCTCAACAAAACCACCAAAAGAAGGCAGTGGATCAAAGGATTCATCTGAAGAAGATGAAAAGGTGAGCTGAGAAATGCAAATGCAATTAGTTTATCTCCCAATTTGGTTTCTGGGTTGGCTTCTTCACATGACTTCTTTTACTGGCTACAGAGTGGGAGTGATGGTGAGCCAGCTATTGACAAGGCCAATGCAGCTGAAGCCAAATCATTCCAACAATCAGCACCTGAGTACAAACGTCTTATTACAATTCATGCTGGAAAACCTTCGGGTGAATTGAAGGATGCTCTTGCTGTTGGTGATAAAGTTCGACGTCTTAGTTTGAGCGAACAGAAACTTGAAAAGGCTGCTGAGGATCACGGAACTGATGTCGTAAGGTAGTACCTGCACAAAGTTAACTCATCCCTTCAATATCTGTGTTGTTCTACTGCTTAATGATTCTGTAACTTGCTGTTGTGCTATGTTCTCTAGGTTCACAAGTAAGAATATTCTAAGGGTGTACCCGAAAGGAACTCGATTCAACTCCTCAAATTACAAACCACATGTTGGGTGGATGCATGGAGCTCAAATGGTTGCATTTAATATGCAGGTTAGTTTCAAGTCTTTTTTGTTTGGTCAGAGGTTAGCTGCAAGTTCAAGGTTCCAAGATCCAAATAAAGGGATTATTTGTTTTCTAAAGTAATATAATTCTATCTTTGACAGATATATAGAAACCTACTAACATGTCAAAAATTCTTTAACAGGGAAATGACAAATACAATTGGTTGATGCATGGGATGTTTAGAGCCAATGGAGGGTGTGGTTATATAAAAAAGCCTGACTTTTTGATGCACAAGGGTTCAAATTATGAGGTTTTTGATCCTAAAAAGACCTTGACAGTGAAAAAGACATTGAAGGTGAGCATATTTTCTTTAACTTAAAAAGTGAAGTTCATTTTTGGCAGTTTTGCAATGGTCTCAGTCTATCAAAACATGGATGATATTTGACAGGTAAAAGTATACATGGGAACTGGATGGCACTTGGATTTTAGCCGAACACACTTTGATTCCTTCTCCCCACCAGACTTTTACACCAAGGTCAGATCAATTTTGTTTTGTATTAAGCTAATTTTATGTTTCTTTGGATGTTCAACTTGGAAGCTAATCCATTGGTGTGTGCCAACTGAAAGTCTTTGTGTTGGGGTTTATGGCAGGTTTATATTGTTGGAGTGCCAGCTGATTGTGGCAAGCAAAAAACAAAGATAATTGAGGATGACTGGATACCTGTTTGGGATGAAGAGTTTACATTCCCTCTAACCATTCCAGAGCTTGCCATACTTCGAATCGAAGTTCGAGAGTATGACAGGTCTGAGAAAGATGACTTTGGGGGGCAAAACTGTTTGCCCGTCTCCGAGCTAAAGCCCGGGATTAGGGCAGTGCCCCTTTATGATAAAAAGGGAGAGAAATTCAAATCTGTAAAGCTTCTAATGCGGTTTCAGTTTGTGTGAACTTAGAGCTGCCTAATACTTCAGGATAAAGGCACTTCCCCCCTGCATCTCTGTTTAAATTTTTGTTGTGGCTTCAACAACACCAGCTGTATGCAGGTCCATGTCTAATTACTAATCAGTGAGAGTGTTGATTATGTTTTAGCTTTGCCTTGTATTGAAGCCATGACATTGACTCATCATGACTCATGAGTTTTGCCAGTGGGATCACCTTTTGTAATATACATTAACTTTTAATCTTCACTTACTACATAGCAGGGAGAGGAATTCGAATACATAATTTCAGGTACACGAGTAATTGTTTTTAACTACTTTAAATATAAGCTCCTTATGAGTTGAGATTCTTTAATACGTAAGCAAATGAGAATTATCGGTGGTCACTTAACCCTTAACAAAATGATCAAGATTAAGCATTAAAAAAAGAATTGGAAAAGAAAAGATGCCGACATGAAGATGTAGGTAAATTATGCGGGGTCGTCGAAGTTAATGCATTTCCATCCCAAAATTGAAAAAGTCTAAGATTCGATAGATCCATCCATCCATGTATATGTTGGTGGTTAAGTCATTTTCTTTTTGATAGCTGGCATGGTACCACTACTCCACCACTATTAATGGGTGTTTTGTCCTTTTAGCTTCGAAATTGATTTATTACCATTTAATCTTTTCATTAATTTTTTTACAGAATTTTTTTTTTTTTTTTGGGGGTGAGAATGTTTTAGACATTTCTAAATAGGGAAATTGAGCATTTTCTTCTCAAAGGCAGAATAGGCAAAAACAAATATAGTTGTAGCCCAAGAGACTTGTTAATCTTAAAATATGCTAAGTTATTTTTTTAGGTAAAAAAAATATGATAAGTTTATTTGAAGCTGAATATGGCAAAGCTACACCTTATCTCGTTAATCATAATTAATAACAATTTATCATCAGCCATGTGTAAAGTAAAAGTTAACCCAACTGACTGGGGTCGGGCCCCCACCCCATTCCCCACCACCGTTCTGGAATTACTACACTCTCCCACCCAATCTCTCAAGGACAGACCGACGCATCCCCAAATCCTCCGCCTCCGGATTCCGATCCCGAACGAGCCGATACCCATGTCCAAACAGACCTATAGAGTGTGTTTCTGCTTCCGGCGACGGTTCAAGCTCGCCATATCGGAAGCACCGCCGGAGATCAAGGACTTGTTCGATCAGTACTCGGAGAATGACATCATGACCGTCGATCACCTCCATAGGTTCTTGACCGAAGTCCAGAAAGAAGAGAAGGCCACCAAGGAGGAAGCTCAGGCTACCATCGACCATTGCCTCCGCGAGCTCAAGCACCTCAACATCTTCCACCGCAAGGTTCTCAATCTCGAAGCCTTCTTCAAGTACCTCTTCGGCGACATCAACCCCCCTATCTTGCCCTCCATTGGGGTACCTCTCCTTACATTTTCATCTTTCATTTTGTGTTCTTGTCTTTTTTTGGTCGAATTTTTTTGTTCTTGTTCTTCTTCTCAATTTAGTTCATTTTGTTTTGTTTTTTTAATGAATTTTTTGTTTTTGTTTTTGTTTGTTTCATTTGTGATTAGGTTCATCATGATATGAGCGCGCCTCTGTCGCATTATTTCATATACACAGGGCACAATTCATATCTGACTGGGAACCAGCTGAGCAGTGACTGCAGTGATGTTCCTATCATACAAGCGCTTCATAGAGGAGTGAGGGTGATTGAGTTGGATATTTGGCCTAATTCCACAAAGGATGATGTGGATGTACTTCATGGAGGGTATGTATGCTTATGAAATTTGCAGTCTTTTGCTGTAATGTTGGTACCCATTTGGACAAATTTGTTAAAAATGGTGATGAAATAGTGACTTGTATAGTATAGGTATGTTTTCTTGTTGGTACCAAATTGAGAAAAAACTGGGTTTGTTTTATTATAGGACATTGACTACACCAGTGGAACTTATCAAGTGTTTGAAGTCTATTAAGGAACATGCCTTTGTTGCATCTGAATACCCTGTTGTAATAACTTTAGAAGACCATCTTACCCCTGATCTTCAAGCTAAAGTCGCTCAGGTGGGTATTTGTGATTTCCTTATTAGGATTTTAAGCTCGCATGTTCTAATATTTACTGTGTTGTCACCAATTTTTAGTTGGTCACTCAAACATTTGGAGACGTACTGTTTTCACCTGGCTCAGAGTGCCTGAAAGATTTTCCATCCCCAGAATCACTAAAGAAAAGGATTATTATATCGACTAAACCACCTCAGGAATATCTCGAGGCAAAAGATGCTGTGAAAAGTGAAAATGATCCGAAGAGCGGAAAAACCCAAGTTGATGAGGAAGCTTGGGGTCAAGAAGTCCCGGATCTCAAAGGTGCAAATGTGGTAGATGACAAGGTGTGGAGAATTTTTTGCGTAACTTGCTGCTTTGCTGATTCGGTGTGCCTATTTTTGTTTTTTGTTTTACTTCAGTTGTGTTTTTAGCAGGATGAATTGGATGAAGAAGATAGCAATGGTGAGGAAGATAATGATAAGTCCCCACAACATTTAGCACCCGAATATAAGCGTTTAATTGCCATTCATGCTGGGAAACCCAAAGGTGGATTGGTGGAGTGTCTCAAAGTAGATCCTGATAAAGTGCGGCGTCTTAGCTTAAGTGAGCAACAGCTTGAAAAGGCATCAGAAACTTATGGAAAGGAAATTGTCAGGTATTTGATCCAAATCTTTTGTGAACTAGTAAAGGGATCTCTTAAATTTCTTCCCATCTATGGCATGGCATATACATACCACTATTTTTTACTACAATACGAATGTAGCACTAGGGCGAAAATTGTGTCGTGTTATTTCAAGTGTTGTTAAGTACTAGTTAACCTTATCCCAACCTATTTACTTAAACCTTTGGATAAATTAGCACTAATTCAATTTGTTTAGTAATTGTGTGTTGACAAACATAGCTGTGAACTAGAAACTGAAGACAGAATCCTCATCCCTAAATCATTTATCACTCAGACATCCCATAAAAAGAGAAAATTCACTGTGTCTGTACTCTAGCTAAAGAAAGAACAAAAGCCTTTTGATAACACAAGCATTTATCCAATACTAGATCAAATTTCCATTCTGATGATTGGTTTCATGTAGATTTACCCAGAGGAATATTCTGAGGGTTTACCCAAAGGGCATACGCGTTGACTCATCAAACTATAACCCAATGATTGGGTGGTCTCATGGGGCCCAAATGGTTGCATTTAATATGCAGGTAATGATTTTTTATTCATTTTAAAAGTCCAGTTTTCCATATTGGTAGTGCTTATTTATTTTCCATTCTGCTATATAATTAATATTGTTTTTTTATTCTCCTTTTGGAGTGAACTTGTGTCAATAACCGTCAATCAGGTGAAGTTCTGAGGAGTAGCATTATGATTTTAGAGTAATATGTGGCACTTAGGCTTATGCTATTTTAGTGTGTTTCATTGGTCCTAGTGTTGGTTTTAGAATCAGTGCAAGATCACTCTGGTTTTGCAAGAATTTTTTTTTTCCCAGAAGTTTACCTCTTGCAATTGCTTTGAATGGGTTTCCCTGTGACAGGGATATGGAAGATCACTGTGGGTGATGCAAGGAATGTTTAGAGCCAATGGTGGGTGCGGCTACGTGAAAAAACCGGATTTTCTATTGAAGACTGGTCCACATAATGAGGTCTTCGATCCTAAATATAAGTTACCAGTTAAAACAACTTTGAAGGTGAGTGCTTTATTGCTAGGTTTCAGACTTTTGTCAGTAATTCTTAAGCTTCTTGTCACTATAATGTTCATTTCTTCATTTTGTTCTATCTCATAGCTAATGGTTATTCTTTCATTTTCCCTTGAAAAGGTAAAAGTATATATGGGAGAAGGATGGTATTATGATTTCAAGCACACACACTTTGATGCATATTCGCCCCCAGATTTTTATGCAAGGGTAAGTTGAAGACTACAACATCATTTTAATTCATGTGGCTACCTGTTCTCTGATTTGACTTTTGATATGAATGCCCTTGTTTATGTTTTTTCTTTTGGGGTAAATTAGAATTATTACAGAAAAAGAAAAAAGAAAAAAGGAAGAACCCTGAGAACAAGGAAAATACAGCGGAATCAGCCAAAAGAAGATGCCTTAAACCACAGAAAACAAGCTACCCAGCAACAGCACCAGGCCAATACAAACTAACCCACTGATGCCTTCATTTCTGTTGTCATACTTGGGAACTTGATCATTTGTGCACTTCGTTGTTCTCTCGTGGGTTTGTTCACCCACATCTTTGACCACTCCCCATTCCCAGTCTTTTGGCTTTTGTCTGGATGCTTCATATTTATAGTAGTGTTTTTGAAAATTTCTGAATCATGTAAACCAAGGAATTGACAATGTGATGATTTTATTTATACATTCAGGTAGGGATTGCTGGAGTTGCTGCTGATAGTGTGATGAAGAAGACAAAGACCCTAGAGGACGACTGGATTCCGGCTTGGGATGAGGAATTTGAATTCCCATTAACTGTTCCAGAACTCGCCGTGCTTCGTATTGAAGTTCACGAGTATGACATGTCAGAAAAGGATGACTTTGGTGGTCAAACATGCCTGCCGGTGTCGGAGCTAAGAAAAGGGATTCGAGCGGTGCCCTTACATAGCCGTAAGGGAGATAAGTACAAATCCGTAAAGCTTCTAATGCACTTCGAATTTGTTTGAAACCCTTACATAGCCCTAAGGGAGATAAGTACAAATCCGTAAAGCTTCTAATGCACTTCGAATTTGTTTGAAACCAGTTTCGTGGACGTTGTAATGGCAGAGAACAGAGAAGAAAACGCTACGATAATGTAAAGCCTTTTGCTGTTACATTGTGTGTAAAATTTGTTTGTGAGCTTGTATGTATATGGTTATACATTAAGTAGTTCTCTCTGTGTGATTAATATATACGTCGTGTACCTGGCAGTATATAAATTTGTAAGATTGAAGTAATTGAGAAGAGAACAGTTTGTACTTCACAATAAAATTTGAAATCTTTTGCATTATTTGATAATTTATTAGTTATTTTAGGTGAATGGGCTTAGTTGGACTTCATGGGCCCGCCCAAATGTTGAATGGGCTTCATTATTTTGAGGCCCACTGGCCCATAAACCGATGCACCAAATTCTGAATCCGAATAATAGAGACTCCCAACTGGGTGGCGCTCAAATTCTTAACAGACTCTGAGTCTGCCGCGCTCTGCAAAACCGGAGCAGATCACTGCTTCATACCGAAATTCCCAAAATGTCCTCACCCCACTCGGGCTCCGACACCGACTCCGACCAGAGCCAATCCGGATCCGAACCCGTCCGCCACTCCGACCTCTCGGACTCCATTTTCCGATCATACTTGGAATTCACCGGCCGATCATCAGCCACCAACACCGACCTTTCCAAGATCCAATCTTTCCTGACCTCATCGTCCTCCGGCGCTCTTTCATGCCTCATATGCCTGGAGCGGATCCGACCGGCCCACCCGACCTGGTCTTGCACCTCCGTCTGTTTCTCCGTCTTCCACCTCATTTGCATCCAGAGTTGGGCTCGCCAGGCCTCCGATTCGTCCGCCTTACGGGCTTCCACGCGCCTTCCCATTTCTGCTCAGAAAGCGGCCGAGGTATCCCTCTGGAACTGCCCCAAATGTAGGGTAGAGTACCCCCAATCCCAAATTCCCAAGACTTATTTCTGTTTCTGTGGAAAACTCGAGAACCCACCTAGCGATGACCCGTGGGTTTTGCCCCATTCGTGCGGTGAGGTCTGCAATAGGCCTCTGAATCACAGCTGCGGCCACCATTGCTTGCTTCTGTGCCACCCGGGTCCCTGCCCGTCCTGTCCAAAGCTCGTAAAAGCTCGATGCTTTTGTGGGTCTGTGCAGGACGTTCGGCGATGTGGGTTTAAGAATTTCTCATGTAATAATGTTTGTAATAAGGTGTTGGATTGTAGGGTCCACTGCTGCTCGGAGATTTGCCATCAGGGGCCCTGCCCGCCGTGCCCAGTTCGGGCAGTGTACCGGTGCCAATGTGGGAAGAGAGAGGAGGAGAGGCAGTGTTGTGAAAGGCTTGATTTTAGGTGTGAGGAGCCATGTGAGAAGGTTCTTGGGTGTGGGCAACATAAGTGTAGTAAAGGCTGTCATTCGGAGGAGTGTGGACCATGCCCATTTCAGGGGAAGAGGACATGCCCCTGTGGGAAGACAGTACATGAAGGATTGTCTTGCAAAGCCTCTGTGCCTTTGTGTGGTGCAACTTGTAGTAAGATGCTTAGTTGCGGCTACCATAGGTGCCCGGAGAGGTGTCATCGTGGACAGTGCATTGTGACTTGCAGAACAGTTGTCATCAAGTCATGCCGGTGCGGGAGCTTGAAGAAGGAGGTATGATGTCTGCTATTTTGCTCAAATTTAGATGTCTTTGGATTATAGAGGGATTATTTGAGTTCTTTTTTTATAAAATCACTAAAAGATAGTGCAATTGGATCTAGAATAGGTTCCTTGCCATCAAGATTTGACATGCGAAAGGAAGTGCCAGAGACAAAGGGATTGTGGGCGCCATGCTTGTAAGCGTCGCTGCTGTGATGGGGACTGCCCACCGTGCTCAGAGGTTTCTCTCTCTCTCTCTCTCTCTCTCTCTCTCTCTCTCTCTCTCTGCTTTCTGCTTTCTTATTTTAGGTCTACAACTAATTTGTATTGCATTGATTTTTGAACCATTAGGTTTGTGGCAGAAAGCTTCGATGTAAGAACCACAAGTGCCCATCTCCATGCCATAGGTATGTTACCCTATCACATGGCTGTGCAAGATTATGGCCTGTAGTCCATTAGTTGAAAGGACAAAATTCAAGGGAAAAATGCTGGTACATTCTGTTCATTATTATAGGAACCCTGTTTTTTTAGCTCATGAACTTGGCTTTAAAACTGGCGTGTCATTTCTTGCTATTAGTCTCAATCTGTAATGTATTTTAATCAGCTTATCATAGTAATACACCTCCATTTAGAGCAAAATAACGCACACAACTTAAGTGTTTCTTAAACTTATGAGAAATTGAAATCAATATGACAAGTCTGGCATTGCATTCTTAAACTTACGTGTTTCTATGAAAAGTCTACTTGTATTAGAGGAAAAATAAGTGAATAGTTTGAAGCCCTAGCTAAAAAAGAAAAGTTTTTAGTTTGTGAACTTCTGAAGTAGAGTTTTGTTCCTGCAGAGGTGCTTGCGCTCCTTGCCCGGTGATGGTGACGATTGCATGTTTATGTGGCGAGACACACTTTGAGGTGCGAGTTTTCTCATTGCGGATTCATTAGTTCATATTTGTACTTAGATGGTAATTCTGAATATGGCATCAGGATATATAACACATGTACTAATGGTGGCCTTGCTTGTGACTGCTGCAAAAGCATTCGTACTTTTTGTTCTTTTCTCATTTCTTTTACTTAGTTTGTCTTGGTTTCTATGATTTAGAAAAACAGACCCGGTTGGTAGCATGTCGCATAATGAAATTTACTACATCTAAGTAGCTTTGCCAAATTGATCGGAAGATGTATTTGTCACTTGCTTAATGGATTTTGATTCAGGTTCCTTGTGGTATTGAGATGGATCAAAAGCCTCCCAGATGTCCTAAGCCATGTCCTATTACTCTTTTATGCAGGCATGGAAAAAATCGCAAGGTACTAGGGGTTACTCTGGCTTAGTTTATCTCAAATATTGTTGTTATGATTTACTTAAGAGCTTTACAAGAGTGTCTTAGATTTATTCCAAAAAATGCATCTAGGTGGTTGAAACTAATGGCGTTACCATTATCATGTCTGTACTTTCCTAACATTCAACTGTTATGAATGTTCAAGTGATAGATACCTTGGACTGTAGTTGGAGGGCTGGTTTTTGTTGTATTTACTTCTCCCAACATTTGTGTATCTTTTCTTTTTGGTATTTCCACTTTTCTTTTTGTTTTATTTATTAGAGACAAGAAAAATGTTAACCTATTTAACTATGTATCTCATGCTATGGTAATAACAATCGTTTTTGTTCTTTTCCCAGCCACACAAATGCCATTATGGAGCTTGCCCCCCATGTAGATTACTTTGTGAAGAAGAATACCCATGCGGTCACAAGTGCAAGCTAAGGTTTGCAGGATTTTGCAGTGCACTATTGTTATTTTAAGCCATCCTCTGGTGTGTAGCTCCAGCATATTCTCCTTTGTTCCGCTATTTTCATTTCTTTTTAATCTTCAGGTGTCATGGTCCTAGACCTCCTCCGAATCCAGAATTTACATTGAAACCAAAGAAGAAGAAGTCCCTTCATCAGAGTGAATGTACTCCTGGTTCTCCATGCCCTCCTTGCCCAGAACATGTTTGGAGGTCATGTGTTGGCCAGCACGTTGGGGTGGAGAGAATGGTTTGTGTTTGCTAGCAGAACGTTTCAACTCAAATAAACTTGACTTTGTTATATCATCTTGTCCTCATCCACTATCATTTGTTTGTTCCTCGTATCAGATGGTCTGCTCAGATAAAACACTATTTTCCTGTGAAAACTTGTGTGGAAATCCTCTACCTTGTGGTAATCACTTTTGCACCAAAACTTGTCACCCGCTCAGGAATCAGTCTTTGCCATCAGTCCAGCAAGCAAGAAGTGAGCCTTGTGAGAAGTGTCATATTCCTTGCGAGAAGGTGTTATTTATTCCTTATATTAGACTGTTCTGCTGATTTTCTTTAGGGTTGTTTTCCTAAAATATTATCTTCAGTTTTGTTAGATACTTTTGAAACTAATGGGTTACATGATTGCTGTAAATGTCTTGATTCAGGAGAGGGAGCCTGCATGTTCTCATCCTTGTCCCTTGTCATGCCACCCTGGAGACTGCCCTTCTTGCAAGGTGCTTGTAAAGCGATCATGTCACTGTGGTTCCATGGTCCATGTTTTTGAGTGCATATATTATAACAGCTTGTCTGAAAAGGAGCAAATGGCTGCTCGTTCATGTAGAGGGCCTTGTCATAGGTAATAGTATATGTTTTCTTTCTCTTGTTCTGCTGTATTGCATGCTTGTTTATTGGCAATTTAACTCAATTGTACTAAACAAATCTTGCTTTCTGCATATTATTTACTTTTCAGTATTATTCAAGTTCTTGCTTCTTCTTTTTATTTTCTTATTTTTTAATTTTGAATTAAGAGAGGAGCTGAGAGTTGATGTTCATTGTGCAGAAAGTTGCCTTATTGTAATCATCTGTGCCCGGAGCTTTGTCATCCTGGTCAATGCTCATCCCCTGAGAAGTGCTCTAAAAAGGTACAAATACTTCTTACTTTGTATCAATAGAGTAGGAAAGAAGGATTTTAAATGAAATTTGTCATGTTGTTTGTAGGGAGAAGAATGTGAATATTATTAGCACAAATTACAAGTTCAAGTACTATTTAGCTTTCTCACCTGATTTCTAACTCTATATGCAAGGTTACTGTCCGTTGTGCATGCCAGAGCTTGAAAAAGGAGTGGTTATGTCACGATGTTCAGGCAGCCTATCGGAATGCTGGTTCTGATCCCAAAGATATATCTAAGAATCAATTTGGACATGCACTTATTCCTTGCAATTCTAATTGCAAAAGCAAACTAAAGGTTATTGATTCAGAACTACAGTTGCGTAGGCCTAAAACTGTGGAGGTAATATATTCAAATTCAAACAGGAGTTTCTTTTGCTGGTCCATTTGTATGTGGGTATTATGACTGGCAATTTTAGACTTGCTGCTGTCATCCTAATGCCAATATTTTTTATTTTTCTTTGGTCTTGAAGGTGAAGGAACCAGATACTGATAAGCATGGACCAAAGCGAAAGAAAAGGCGTGAACGGGTGCAAGAAGTGACACAAATCTCGACACTGCAAGTACGTATCTCCATGAAAGTAAAAGTGAGCACTTTGAAGTTGAACTGCCTCTATATTCACTTGCTAACTGTGACCACTGTTTGTTTCGACAGAAAATTGTTTCCAACGTGAAGCGGTTTCTTCTACTTGTCACAGTACTGTTGGTTTTAGTTGCAGTATCCTACTATGGCTACAAGGGTCTCCTCTGGCTGAGTGATTGGATGAATGAAGTTGAAGTGAAAAGACAAGGAAGATACCCCAGAATCTAAGCCATTGTAAACCTCCACGAGAGTAATACATTACACACCCACACAGATTTGAGTACTCACCCTACATTCTTTTTCCTCACAGCTAAGAAAATGGTCACTCCAAGGCAGGCCAATTCCTTTCTGCCGATAGTAACCGAAGTTTTGTTCTTTTTTTACCCCTTATTACCTCATATATACTTGTGCAACAATTACCAAGTCAATCATCCTTGCGATTTCATCATCCACCTTTGTTATGCTATTGTGTCCATGACTTGTTCTTCAACCCAAGAAGTTTCTGAATTCAACGTGACGTCTGGTTTAGAGAGGACTGGAGTTTTCCCACTTCTGGTAAATTGCAGTTTCAATAGCTTAAATTCGACGGCGCAGACACTATCAAACAAAAATCGTAATGTTCCCTCATTAGGAACGACACCTGTCTATTGCCAACGACACGTGCCTCACTTGGTCCTCTGCATCTTTTTGAAACAAAAGCAAAGATATTTCTAACGAATGAATCAAGATAATCCGGAGTATAACGTTTTTCATGTATTAGTAATAGTATAATATTTTCATGTATTCCTACCGTAGCTGGACCCCTTCTTCCTACCTTGTTTTGCAGTGTGAAAGGTTTTTTCTATTTTTATTGTTTTTGTTCAATGGAGACTCAATAGACAGAAAGAGAAAAAGAATTTACATCATGTGAAAGCTTAATGACACCTGAATTGAGGTCAACAACAACGTTTATTTTGGGCCCTAAGAAAGATTCCAAACTTTAGTCTCAGTCATAGGAGTAATTTTTGAGTGTTCCCGGTACACCACGTGGTTGGTGTACCATCTAATAGACGGAAGACATATGGAATATGTCCAATGCAGTCCGCCACATGTCATAAGAAGAGATAGATACCACCACCAGTTCACATGATTTATTTATAAAATCCCTTTTTCCCTTAATTCTTTTTTACTTCTTGTATGAAATAAATTAATACATGAATTTTGGAATTTGCTGTCCTCCTCCCTTTCCTACTCTCTACCCAATTCTCTTGTTGAAGTGAATGTCCCCATCAAAACAAAGACTTCTCAAAGGCACCAGCAGTCCATTTGGTCTCTCGTAGGCCCTAGAGAGTTAGTAAATCTTGACCTTTTCCCCTTCAACTCCATATTATGTTGGCTATTTGATTATTCCAACAGTTACCTAATCTTTCAAATTTGTGATACGATTGAGTTTGTTATCTTTAAAATTTCAAAGTTAGTCCTTACATTCTTCTCCTTTTTCCTTACATTCTTCTCCTTTTCGGCTGTATAATTCAACAGCTTCCTTCTCTTTTTTCCTCCATGATACATACATTGTTAAGAATTTGCTCCACTTTACTTTGTGATCTTGATAGTATAGAATGAATACAAAGGATTTTGTAATCTTCCGTTGATGCTGTGACTATTAATGAAATATGAGTTTTTAAGTGATCTACGATAAGAAATCGCCCTATTAAACTACGTTCATTAATGCACCATTGACAAAGATGTTACATGATACGTTGCATTTTTCATAATATTTAACTCTTTGAAGTAAAATTTAATTAAATTTTGCGGACAATCGCCATCAAACATCTCTCAATAAATACATAATCAAGGGAGGAGGTGGGTGGGTCATCGGCCACCCCCGGTCCATATTTATATATATATATATATATATATTACAGTGTTCATACTTCAAATTCATAGACAAACCCCACTCTCCCTCCATTTCTCTCTCTAGCTGTATTTAAAATGTACTTATTTATGACAAAAATAACTGCATGGTGCGCTGCGCATGTATTAATCCATAAATGCTATGCTTTCTTATTACAGTTCCCAATAGGCACCGCTAGGTTTAACGGACTAGTCTAATAGGATCTTGATGCTACACGTGTCTAGAAACTGTGGGGCCACATGGGCTTATCCGATTTGGCAGCTTTCTTTGAAGTTTCAAAGTCAAAATTGCTGAACGTGGAAACTCAAAGCTCTCTCTCTTCCCCATTCATTCAAAGGATGGGACTGGAAGTACTTTTTGCTTTATTCTTCTTTCCGTGCTGGACCATACTTTTTAGAGATATTTTAGGACTTTTGAAAAATTCTAATTTCTCTAAAATTGGCTGTTGGTTGGGTGGTGGTGTGCCATTGCGGCCTTCTTCTGCTCTGCTGCCTGCTCTCAATCAAGTACAAAGCGCAGGCCTTGGCTATCACTTTAGGAAAAAGCACATTTATTATGGTTTTTATTAGGGGTGGGCATCAAAACCGGAATACCGAAACCATCCCGAAACCGTGCCAAACCATGCCAATTTCATGCCATCCCGTTTGGTGTTGACGTGTAAACGGGATGATACCGTGTCATCCCGTTACTATTTGGCACGACATCGGTTTCACATTTGTGATCCCGGTTGGTGTCATACCGTACCGAACAGTAAATTAGTTTTATTAATTCCTAATTTAATTTCAGTTCTAACCCTATTTGAGTCCACATAGATTTTGTGTTGTCGACTGCCTCTTTTCTTTCTTTCTTTCTTTGTGTTTTTTCCTCCTTTCCTTTCCTCTGTCTGATTCTTCACTTCTCTTCTCCTTTCTCAACCAAATTGAATCCGTTCCCAACTCCTCCAACATCAATTGATCTCACCTCATCTTCTTCTCCTCCTCCTCCTCTCTCTCTCTCTCTCTCTCTCTCTCTCTCTCTCTCTCTCTCTCTCTCTCTCTCTCTCTCTCTCTCTCTCTCTGTTCTTCTCCAAAACCAAAAAATCAGTGGGAAAGGAAAACCCCAACCCAAAGTCTCTCCGAATTTCTGTGGGATCTTCTTCTTCAAGCCCGTTACCCACAGAAATTCGGAGAGACTTTGGGTTGGGGTTTTCCTTTCCCACTGATTTTTTGGTTTTGGAGAAGAACAGAGAGAGAGAGAGAGAGAGAGAGAGAGAGAGAGAGAGAGAGAGAGAGAGAGAGAGAGAGAGAGAGAGAGAGAGAGAGAGAGAGAGAGAGAGAGAGGGAGGAGGAGGAGAAGAAGATGAGGTGAGATCAATTGATGTTGGAGGAGTTGGGAACGGATTCAATTTGGTTGAGAAAGGAGAAGAGAAGTGAAGAATCAGACAGAGGAAAGGAAAGGAGGAAAAAACACAAAGAAAGAAAGAAAGAAAAGAGGCAGTCGACAACACAAAATCTATGTGGACTCAAATAGGGTTAGAACTGAAATTAAATTAGGAATTAATAAAACTAATTTACTGTTCGGTACGGTATGACACCAACCGGGATCACAAATGTGAAACCGATGTCGTGCCAAATAGTAACGGGATGACACGGTATCATCCCGTTTACACGTCAACACCAAACGGGATGGCATGAAATTGGCATGGTTTGGCACGGTTTCGGGATGGTTTCGGTATTCCGGTTTTGATGCCCACCCCTAGTTTTTATAGAAAGCGAAACTTTTGTTCACATTCCTTGTCCTACACCTTTTTAGATTTACGCAAATTCTTTGTTCATACGCAGCACAATTTGGCAATTTGGCAATGCCATATACATTTTTAAATAATAAAAACAAACCAGGAAATATAAATAAAGAGAGAACGAAGCTGAAAATCAAGACACTATTTTTTCTGGCTGTTAGTGTTCACAAAATTCTACACTACAGCTCAAATGTTAGATGGAAACTTCTCTCCTAAAATCTTCAGTCTCTATAACCAAAAAAGTAAAACGGTAAAAACGCATCCACATTATCCTAAAGAAAGACAAAGAAATTGACAAAAAATTTGAACAAATAACTCTTCTCTTTTTTACTTCTTTTCTTTTATGGGCAGAGCATCACTTACAATTCTGCAGAGATGATTGAGATTGCACCACTGGAGATGCTGCCATGGCTTTCATCGCAGAGACTAAATGCCCTTTCCAAATTGGCCACAATATCAGCCATGGTTGGCCTATCTTTCCCTTCCAAATTCACACAATGCATTGCAGTATATGCCACCAGCTCAACCGCCTCTGCTTCATTCACTTCCGGGGGCCCAACCCTTCTGTCCAACACCCTCGCCAGCTCTCCAGCCATAATCTCCGGCACGGCAAAGTCCACGACACTTATCGGCGTCCCTCCGTTCTCGCCGTCCTTGAATATTGCCCTCTTCCCTGTCAAAAGCTCCAACAGCACCACTCCAAGCCCATACACATCACTCTTTGCTGTCAACAAGTTGAGGCCATAGTACTCTGGATCAATGTAGCCAACTGTTCCAGCTGCCTTCTTTGGCCTGTAATCAGCATCTGCTTCAGGACCCATCAACGACAACCCGAAATCGGAGACTCTGGCTGTCCAATTGTTGTCCAGCAGAATGTTTGATGACTTTATGTCCCTGTGAATTATAGAAGGGACTGCATAATTGTGCAGATATTCGATGCCTCGAGCAGCATCTAAGGCCACCTTGATCCTCATTTTCCACGAATTCAATAAACTACTACTCTTTTCAACATTGTTCTTGTCATGCAAATGATCATACAGCGCACCGTTTTTCATGTACTCATAAACCAAGAGCCTCTCATCCCTCTCTTCACAGTACCCAACAAGCCTCACCAAGTGTTTGTGATGGACCCTTGACAAGAAGGCCAATTCTGAGTCAAAGGCACTCTCTTTCTCTTGAAACTTCTTCATCTTCGACGCTGTTTCGCCTCTTTTGATGGCCACCTCACGCCCATCACTCAGTTTGCCTCTGTACACAACACCAAAGCTTCCAGCGCCAATCTTGTTCTCCGATGAGAAGTCATTGGTGGCTGTTGCAAGCTCCCCCAGCGAGAACTCCTCCGCCCTGTCGGGGTGTTTCGCCGACGAGGTTCCACTCCTCTGGCGCCTCATAATTCTCGACCCTTGGCGCCTAATGGTGGACGATCTCGAAGGGGGGCTATTGTTTGATGTTGTGCCATTGCCATTGTTAGAGCTAGCAGCTCTGGTGATTGTGGGCTGCACTGAATTGTGAATTTTCTTGTCCCCAAAACAAACGCCTGTCCATAAACAATAAACAATTGTGCAAATACCTGCAAAGGTTCCTACAGAACCCACAATCGCAAACGCCAATAAACCCCTCGTCAGAGCCTTAGATGGAGGTGATGGGGGCGAAACTGATGGAGATGGCGGCAATGGCGATGCCGGTGGTGTTGGTGGTGGCGGTGGCAATGAAATTGGAAGCACACAGGGCTTGCAAATGTTACCTGAGCCATCACAGAGTATTTGATATTGAGGATAAACACCACAGTTGCAAGAAGATTGAACACAAGGGCCTGGAAGAAGTGGAGGCAAATCGAGCTCATCCCCTGACCTCAAACCAGAGAGACCAGGCCAACCAGGACCCCAACAAATAATTGAAAAATTCGTCGTGGTCAATCCACAAGTGAAATTCAACCCAGAAACAATGGTTTCAAAAAACACCCCCTTGGTTTCGTTGACTGAATATTGGCCTCCGCCCCCCCAACAAATCACAGACTGGTTTATCCTGATTGCGCAACTGTGATTACCTCCAAGGGCCAAAGCAGAGTACTCAAATGGCGAGCCAATAGGGGCGTTTAACTGGCCATGATCATTGCTCCCTTTGCAGACCAGAAGCCCAGTAATGTTGAGCCCACACACGTGCGAACCACCGGCTTCAATGCTCACCATTGACATGTTCCTGAACCCGTTTTCAATATCCTTCGCCATTGAAGTACTACCAGACCCCCAACACCGAACCCGAAGGCTAGACTTCAAAATTCCGCAAGAGAAGCGCGACCCAGATGAAATTGACAAGAATTGGTCCGACCCAGAAGGAAATTCGGAGACGTCGTCGGCTCTCCAGCATTTCATAGCGCCTGTACCGACCACTCTGGCGCAGATATGGCTGTCGCCGACTGACAGATTTTCTAACAAAAAGGTTTCGTTGAAGTAAAGGCGTTTGGATTTAAAAGTCGAGTTTTGGGACGAGAGGTTGTCCCAGCAGAGGAGGCTGTACCCGCCGGAGCGGATGCCGCAGAGGGAGGTCAGGCCGCCGGAGATGGCGGAGAACGAGATGTTGGGTTCGACGGGGACGTTTTCTCCACGGCGGTAGCAGAATATGCGCTGCCGCGGTTGGCGTGAAACGAGGCCGCATACGGTGCCGGAGGCGGAGACGATGGCGAGGGTGGAGCCGGAGCCGAAGGCATGAGTTGAGGGGAGGGTGAAGAGGAGGGTGGTGATGAAGGTGGTGAAGGTGGTGAGGAAAGAGAAGGGTAGTTTCGTCATCTAAAAGAGCGGAGATTGACGGCATGGGTGGTGGGTTTGGACTCTCTGGTCTGCTTCATTGGTGGAGCTCTCAGGCGTCTACATGCACACAGACACAGAGAAATCCGAGTTAGATTTGGGAGCTCAGAAACTGATAAAAGACTCGGGTTTCAGGTTGTTTCACAGCATTTATATTAATCCGTTTATTTCATTCTTCTTTTTCCATTTTTTGTTTGGGACATTTTCGAAACTAGCCATTTTCCTTATTCAATTTTTTTTCCCCTTTTTTATTTAATAATTTTCAAAAGCCAATTTAAAGAATACTAAAATTGTAGTCGTCTCCGAAACCTCTAGGGTCGTCGCTCCTCGAACGAACCTCTTGAGTCATGCTTGAACTCCTTCCTAGAATGTATTGCAAATATGATTGAAAATGACAATGGAGGAAAAAATATATATATATATAGGAAGGAAGAGTAAAATTTATGTGGTTATTTTCGTATTCACAATCATTATGCAACGGTCGAGAATTTGTATTTTAGTTATCACAATAGATACTCCCGCGAGCACTAAGAAGTTTACAATTTCTTATAATGAAAAATAAAAATACATTTGTGTCATACATGATGTAATCGGCTTTTGAGTGACATCCGTATAAACGCGTAACCATCTTTTAAACTTCAATAGAACCATTTAAAACTATGTTTTCTTTAATTTGATTTAATTTTTACTTTTCATTGTATTTGCTGTCGTTCTTTGAATTAATTTATTTCTTCACGTATTTTCTTTATGAAACTAGTTGTGTAGAACCAAGTTTTAGAAAGCCGCTGGGAACAAACGTAACACGTGTGGGAAAATAAATCTGAATTAGGCGCCCTGAGGGGTGAAGCACGTGTAATGTGCATGCATCATGCAATAAAAGGGATTTCAGGAAATGAAAATATTTATGAGGGAGTAGGTAGGGTGAGATATTTGACCAATTACCTACGATTAATTATTGAAGGTTTTTTTTCTTTTCTTTTCTTTTCTTTTCAAAAATGCGAAAAGCTAAAAAGAATTTGAGATCCATGTATGTATGGTAGATGATGTCAGCTGTTTTGGTAACTTAACCAATTAATATATTGTAATTAGAAACATAATCAGTGATTCAGTAACTGTAAAATAAAATTAAATGTTTTAGAGGGGGTTGGTTTCGTGGACTCGGCTTATTAATTTGCTACTTTGTTTATAGTCAAACACGTTTGACAGAGACCCCAAATAAAGGTGGGCAGGTCACTCGAAAATCCCACAGAAATACATCCCTGTCGTTATTTTTCAAGTTTACCAATTCACCCAATCTTTCACCATCACAAACAAAGTCTATCTTTTTCTTCCCATTTTTGCATATATATATATATATATATATATTAAGGCTTTTAGCCAAATTTATCAAAGCTTAATATGAACAGGGAACTGAATCTTCATTTGTTCGCTAGAGATATACTCACCACTCACATTAGTAAAAATTTAATTTTTTGACCATAAATTTGATACTACTATTAACACCAGTCCCGCTCACTTAAGGATCTACCTTAGGTCATATGCGCTCCCAAATGAGAAGGGGAAAAAAACTATTAAATGGAGAAAACTTGAGCTAATTGACCAAACAAAAAGATTGTCGTCGTCATATTGGGAAAAATAGATACAAAGTATTCAAATCATCTCAGAAAAGGTAAAGCAGACGTTTAGTTAATTCAATTGTGTAGTGTGTACGTGAATGTTGAGTAATCTAAGCACGTGGCCTAATGATAATTAATTACTTGCATTGCATTGCATTTGAAGATGAGGAAGAACCTTCTGTTCTGTTGTCTAATCGCATTTCAACGTTTGACGTGTGAAAAAGACAGAGTCTTTCTCACAATGAAACAAACTAAGGACTCTTTTTTTTTTCTTTTTTTTCATTTTTCATTTTCATTTTTTCTTCTTTTTGGGTCTGAATAGACTAATTAATTAGTAATGCATATATACTGAAGATTTGGTTGCTATGTGCATACTGCAGATTTGATTGTTTTGATTTTTTTTTTTTAAAGAAATGAAGATGTCATTACCAAACAGAGATTATAAAAAGTTCAATATAAAGTCAGAAAAAGAAAAATAAGGGCTCAACCAAAAAAGAAAATAAAAGTCCAACTTTAAGTACAAAATGCATGCCCAAAACAACAAACAACCCAAAAAAATACAGAAATTCTAGAATCAAATTCTACACACAATAAGTCACCAATGCCATCGCTGCCATAAGAAGAAGGTCCAGAGGAACCAATAAATGGGATCTGCCGAGCATATGTTTGGGGGAGCAAGCCACCAATAATTATCATACGCATGCAATCAAAGTGGGGGTCAAAATTGACCCATAAGTTACAGAGTCCACACCTCCATAGCAAAAGCTCATATTTGAGGATGGGTTGTAGGGGAGAAGCAAATGCAGCAAACCACTCGTTACTATCAATATCGATATCGTCTTCAACTTAATCACATGTATAATCCAACGAGACGAAGTTTTATAATAAAAGACATACTTTCTTATATATTGTATTTTATTTCACAATATTTACATACATTCTTGAACTTTTAGATAAAAGATGGGGATTATATTTTATCTAAACTAATGAAATAAGATAGTAAAAAGGTACTTTTGAGCTTTGACTAGAAAAAGAGTTTTGACCCAATATTTGTTGATCATTAGATAAATTTAAGCAATCTCCTAAACTGCCCAAAGAAGGGTTGAATAATTAAAGCACTCAAATGGGAAAAATAACCTCATTTATGATAAAACAATAATAAATATGTTTAAAAATAGTGTGAACTGTGACGGAAAGTTGTAGTGCATAGTTGTCAACAGAGTTAAGATATTAAAATATAAAAAAAGGCAACCAACTGCAAAAATAATTGAACAACAAATAAGCATCTGGGCCCAAGTTTTTTATTAGTATACTCAAAGCTGTTGCGCAAGATTAGGACAGAGCTAATCTAATAAATATATCCAACTTCATTATGTTTTTTCTAATTCTTTTTTAAATACATTAAAATTATCCTCACAGACTCTCCAATCTTGTGGCATATATATATATATATATATTATATGTGTCGAATGTTGACTGGCTACAGATATAATAATATATGCAGCGCAGCATACAAAGATAATGATGCAGAATTTGGCCTTTTCCAGATTTTCAGTTTTATTTATTATTGTTTTTAACAAAGGTGAAGCTGAAACCTATAAATGCTGGGCTTTTTGTGAGGTTGAGAAAAGTTGGCGATGAAACTCAAGGCAACATAGGCATGTTATCAAGATTCAGCTTGTCTGAGTTTGGCAAGTTTTGAGAAAGCGATACATTTAAAAAAAATTAAAACGAAAAGCAACAGCCAAATTACCAAGAAGGCAAGAATGAACACAAAATACAAATATAGATAATAATAATAAAAAGTGAAAAATAAGGCAGACCCCCATGCCTTTGCTTTTTGTCACTGAATATATATAAGAGCCAAGCTGTTAAAGGAAGTGCCTAACATAATGTCGGATTGCTGGCTGCTCCTAAATTAACACGACATGATAAACAACTAAACCACCTTAAAGAAGTTATGAAGAAAGAAGGGTGTCCTTCTTGCTGTGCCAGATAATTTGAGAGGCACAAAGATCAAGGTAGGGCGAGGTGAAGATATGCAGAGTTTATTTTAATTTGGCCAAGGCTCGGTGGTGGTGAGCCAACCGGGTCTAACTCAATGGAATGTTCAAACTATCATAATACTTTGGTAGTATGTGTGCGTGAGAAACCCCCTTCACCTTGTAAACTATCGCTTGTATTGAAAAAAACCTTGCTGGGGGTGAATCAAATTTTACCAGCGGTTGCAGCTGAGGCCTAGTGTTAACCATCCAACAGGCTCAGCCTAAAAATGTCAATTCACATGATGATAGTTCAGTCCAGTTTGGCCCTAAAGACTCTTTTTGGGTTTTTCCTCTGACCAAAAAGTGACACAGAGACTAGCAGTTGGGCTGAAGTTTGGTCTGTCAACGTACTTTCTGGTGGTTCAAGGGGCTAGGATTAGAATTGTTAGGTTACTTCTGGTCACACTCAACTCAGGACCAGACAGAATTGATTTTCATCCTATGTATCTATTTATGAATGCGTAGACTCGGTCTAAGCCAAGTTATACTCTGTTTTTTTTTGGTAGTTTAAGTTTCACTCTATGTAGGATTTTATGTTGTACCAGAAAAAATTGATGACAGAAAACAAAACTGAAAATATACAACCATTAGGTCATCCCCATTGCTACAGCTAAGACCATAGGATTTTATGTTGTACCAGAAAGAAACCCGTAATTTCATATTTGTGTTTGAATATAACTTAAAACCCAAATCTGGATCCAAAAATTAGAACTTGGATATTACATTTGAGATGGCCTTAGATAATCTTTGGTGTAATTCCAATTCGAGCACGTATGCTTACACGTGCAAACCGATGGCATTCCGTTGAGTTCTGACTCTTTTGATTTCATATCAGCAGCATATAAAACACAAGCACGATGAGAAACGTATAAACTGCTAATAATTATTGGCAACAATTTCAAAAAATCCTAACAAATTACATAAGGGATTGAAGAGAACAGCAAACAATATAGACAAAGTTACACAAAAATCATAGTAAACAAATCTAGATACATAAATGGTTTTCGTATGATAGTGAGATGAAGCACTTGGAACTCTGGTCAAAACACAGCCTTGTATCAACAAATTGCAGTGCACACACTGAAGCTGTACAGACACTCCCTTGAGGCTTGAACTAAGCAACGGTTGAGGATTTGCACGAAAGAAGAATGGGAATTCCATTGCATATAATTATTGAAAATCCTACTATTTCCAACTTGTTGAAGGAATCCCCTGCTTTTGAAACCATTCAAGCATGTGAAACCTTTCATAAAGCACAGGCCTTACATCTTTCTGCAGTGAGAGGTGCTTGAGGAGTGGAAGAAGAACATCCAAAAGCTGAACAACAAAGGTTAAGAGGAAAGGAAAAGGATGTGAAACCGAGAAGTTAAGTAATAACTGGTAAAGAGCCGGAAATTTCAATAAGTTTGATTTTTCTACCTGTGTGTCGTGTGTTTGCCCAGCAGAAAATGGAATGCATGGAATTCCATTCAAAGGTTGCAACAAAAAACTGAAAGGGTTGTTGTCGACAATAACAATTCGGCTCATATCCTTTGCTAGGCCAGAGAGATCCTTCACATGCTCCCGGTATTCCCTGTATTCATCCAACATTAGAGGTTTTACCAAACTAAGCAACTTAGTCTTGAGCTGGGAACAACCAAGGGTTTAAATCCTCTTAATACCAGTACTTGAGCTATTTAAACAAAATGTCAGTAACAATACTCATGGAGCCGCAAGGCTGCCTAAAAGTATACATCGACAAATTGGGATAATGACTTGAAGCAATAAAACATAGGAACACAGAAAGTGATCAACTGTATAGATATATGTCGAAAATCTTATGTTAAGTTTACATTCTATACAGAGCTTGAAATAACTATAATAACTTTATGAGCCATCAAGAAAAAGTTTGAAAATTACTAGCTGCATGCGTGCTACTCCAACATGAATACGCCTTATAACTCAATATGGCATTTATGATGTGGTTTCTTGTAAGAGCATAAATATTTTATCACACTCAATTAGAAGACAACTAGAGACTTGAGTGCTGCGGGTAATAGGCTAACTATATAGGGTGATTATATACGAAAGTGATGGTTATGAAGGACCATATGATTTCTGTGTCTGAAAGTGCTTATGACATATGACGATCTCCAAATAAAATACTGAAGCAGCAATTTCAAGAGGACAATTACACGGGCATCAACGTGAGACATATACATTTTTTTGCAAAAGCAACAGAAGAAACTCATGTAGATAGGTCGGATAAAATCTCAGATGAGGTTTTCCTTGCAAATAGCTACTAATTTTGGAAAAGAGACCCAAAACTGGTTACAGAAGATGAAAAATACAGGGAGCATCACTTACGTGCTGGTTGTTGAAGGCCGATAAAGTCGACAACTGAATAGATTATCAACATCTATTCTGTCAACAAGTGGTCTAGCATAACCTGATACAATTCAGAAACATAGACATTCCAAATAGTTAGAGGAAAAGGAAGGGCCAAATTAAGAGAAAAATAAAAAAGGAAATGGAAGGTTATAAGCAAACCTTCAAGACCAGCAGTAAACAACACCAGCTCTGCAAACTGACTGACTTGTCTTAAGAAGTCTTGCAACCCGGGACGCTCAAAGACAGTAACATAATTGACCTTTGGTTTCCCATCACATTCCTTCAAACTCCAACACACTCATGTAAACAAACTTTGCATCTTTTAAATGTAGACAAGATAATCAATTAAAGAAGAAAAGCACCTTGTCTGAAGATAGGCATTCAAGCTCAAACCACTTCAACCCACCTTCTGTAGCTTGATCTCGAACGACAGCAGGCAAGCTAGACGACTCATATGCACACACTAGAGTTTCATCCAGGTCAAGAACTACCTGTAGTATTAGCTCTTTAGTGCCAAACACACAAAAAAGAAAGAGTGGACTGCACACCCACCACACCTCCCTCTCTCTCTCTCTCTCTCTCTCTACTGAATTTCCATATCATCCATCCATTTTTAGTAAACTAATTCTTCGTCCCATTAGCTTTAATTATTCATCAAATTCGTAAATTAGCTTCTAAATTCATATGAAACACTTATTCAACTAGAAATATAGTGGAGGGAGGTGGAGAAGCTCTGATTTTTTTGTTTGAATAAATAAACAGCTATATATAACATTCCACTAATACCAAAATCAAAACTTTTTTGAATTGATTAATACAGGACATGAATAAAACAAAAAATTAGAACAAGAATTCCAGTAATTCAAGATTTTTATTTACAAAAATAGAAAGTTGCTGAAATTCGAAAGCGTACCGTGAGCTTGTGGATGCGGTCGTCGGAGTCGGCATCTGGGGTGTCGGCGATTTCAACGGCGGAGGCGGCGGGAGAGTCGTGCTCGAGCTCCGGCAACTCGACGACCGGCAGGGATTTGAAGGAGGCGGAAGAAGACGAAGCCGAAGACGAAGAAGAGAGGAGGGGGTGGTGGCCGAGGGCTCTGAGGATTTGGAGGAAGATCTGGAAGAAGAAGCCGAACCAGTTCACCAAGGCTCGCCATACTTGGAGAGTTTTGGGCGAGTAGACCACCTCGCCCTGAGTCAACTCGGCCATTGTTTTGGGTTGTCAGAACAGGAGGAGGCTGATTGATTGGGCTTTTTGTTCGTTCGTTAACTGCGACTCTTTTCTCTCTCTCTTACTCAGTCTAAACTCTCATAAGCCAATCAAAACCAAACACACTACCTCTTTGTCTCTATCGTGTTCCTTGTTTTCTCGGCGATGCTGCTTTCGACGAAGCTTAGAGCGAGGGTCGGGTTGCGGACGCCGACGCGCTGCGGAGGCGAGTGAGGGAGAGTTTTGAGGGGTTTCCGAGTGGAGGTTTTGACAAAATTTACACGCGCGAAATGAGGGCGTGGAACGTTGGAGAAAAGTGGGAAAGTAAATCCTAGTCGCGCCAATCAGAAGAGACAATCCTTTCTTCTTTAAGACCAACTTTGCTGTCGTTTTGTTAAAATCATCGCCACTGAAATAATTCAGTGTTTTTGGGTCTGCAGTCAGTGATTGGTGATGATGAGGAACATTTATTATTATTTCTGTCTTTTTTGGTCGAGGTTTTTTATCTTTTATCTTTCATTTCTACCAATGGAAAATTTGAAGGTCATTTTCTCATCTCATAAAACCTGGCACTGAGCTTCAAACAATTTCACTTATTTTATCTTATCAAGGAAAGATTTAAATTTTCTTAGAAAACAAATTCTTTGGTTTGAATTGGATAACATATCGAATGAGAAAACGACCATTTGGTGTATGGGATTGAATTGGATTGGATTGCATTGGATAACATACCGAACGAGGAAACGACCAATGTAGAAAATTAAAACTCATTGGCATCTAAAAGAACCAAATCGACGCCAAAAGGATTTTATTACATTTTCTGTGACCCAGCCACTCGGAGATTTGCTTATGGGGAGCATTTTGTACAAAGAACAAAGTATAAATATGTTAATCAGCATGAGAATATACGACAGGACAATGCAAAACAGGACATGTACACAAAACCAAAACTGATATTGCATATTGGAAGCGCATCCCACTCAGTCCTGTGCCTCACAGGATGCAACTCAACTCTGCTCACAAATGTACCCTTCAAAACTGAATGTACAGCAAATAAAGCCACGAGGGGAAACCATTACCCACCCCACAGGTTTAGAAAGGACTCGATTCGTACGTGTAGGAAAGCCATGGATGCTCCATTGCCTCCCTCGCCGTTGGGCGTCTCTCGGGATTGACCTCAACCAAGCTTTTAACAAAGTCGATAAACCCGACATCGGTTACTTGCAGGTGATTCTCCAAGGAGGACTCCTCAGGGATTATATATTCCAGTTGGCTTGTCTCCTGGATATGGGATGGCAAGCGTTAGTCCATATGCTATATTCGTTAAGTACAAATAGAAAAGTAAAGATGATTTACTATTAAGTGAAAAACCGGAAACTGCTGTAAAAGTCTATAACTACTCATTTAGAGAGAGATTTGGAGTATGCACCTCATTTATGTGGTAAAGATCTAACTCGTTTGTGAAGTACTTGTCTGTCTCCTGACCTCTCACTAACATATCCAGATCAATAGGACCAAGCATTCCAATCATACGTGCAAGGATCATTACAATCGCATCATTTGGAAAGAGCACCTGATGAAGACATAGATATTATGAACACAACTGTATTTATGTATGAAAAATTTTACCAAAGGAATTATTCCTTCAAGTTGATGAGAACCTAAAGAAAGCATCATTTGATAGGCTATTAATAAAACAGAGCCGAACATAATGAATAAAATTGAGGCAAACAGAGACATACTTCCCCAGAGCATAGCTCAGCCAAGATACAGCCCAAAGACCACATGTCAATCTTCTCGTCATAAGGGAGGCCAAGAATGACTTCAGGAGCTCTGTAGGAACGAGATTGCACATATAGGCACAAGTTGTCCGTGCGAAAACAACTGCTTCCAAGATCAATGATCTTTATTTCACATCTTCTATAACTTTTTATAAGAATGTTTTCAGGCTTTAGATCACAATGAATAATTCCCAAGTGATGCAAGTAATCCAATGCCTCTAAACATTGACGGGTTATGACCTGTTAAGAGGGCACCATTAATTTTTAAAGCAGCTGAAAAGCCATTGCTAATAGTGATGGAATCCAGTAGGGAAAACATTACAGGTTAATAAAACACGCACCTGCAACCTTCTTATTGTGAAGTAAGCTTCTCCGCCAGATTCTTGACTGAACTTCTGAAACTCGTACAAGTTTGCCCGAAGGAGTTCACAAACAATGAAGAGATGCTCCTGTTTTGCAAGAATAAATTTGGGCACATTAAATAATTTGAAGAATGCTTGCCATGGTAAGAATTCCAATCAATCAACCCAACAGAGTCATCATTCCTCCTCCTCTTACATATATAACAATTATAGGGTAATAAACTTAGCCTTGGTGAATGAAATCTATCAAGTCCCACTCAAATGAAGCAAATTATTTGAAGTTCTTTTCACATTGGATCAGAAAGAAATACCTGATGATAGAAGTAGTCGTACAATCGCAGAATGTGGTGTTCATCTCCAGGGTCATTTTTGTTGACAAACTTTAGAAGTTTAATCTCATCCAAACTCTGATCGAAAAACTCTTTATCATTTTTTATGATCTTAAGGCAAACATCGACTCCTGTGTGAAGATCATGAGCCTGTACAACCTTACTGAAAGCTGCCGAACCAAGATATTCTGTTATGTAGTATCTGCTTGCAATTACGGTCTTTAGCACAATGGGGAAATCCTTGTTTTCTTCAAATCCAGTCCTGTAAACGGCACAACACATGAGTAAAACTGAAAGCTACCTATCAATACACACGTACATGAGCTCAAACCTCTATCAAAACATAGATAAGAAAATATCCTCCCAAGGTAAATGCTTCTTCTTAGTCAAGATGAATCAATAAGTTGTCAATGCCTTACAAGTGGCAAAAACTAGCTTAACAGCACGGACATCAGAACCTAGCTTAGCTATGACAGAACCAAAACCATAGAAAGCATACTATTCCCAACAAACCTGTTCTTTCTGTGTATGATTCTTAATTCAAAAACTTCATATTCATCCTCGTTAGCATTGTACATCAGAACCTCATCAGCGTCAACACCATCTCCATCAGCAGCAGCCTCAGGCTCACAAGGTTCTTCATTTACTTCACTGTCTCCAACTCCATAGCCATCAATTCCTTTTTGCATGAAATCTTTCTCTACAACCTTACCATCTAAACCAGAGGAGCCTTTAAAGTTTTCAACCTGGTCATTTTTAGAACTCTTGCTTATTCTATGATTTGGAGCAGAAACAATGTCAGTGGGAGGAATGTCCCCCAAAACCTTTAATTGGCAATTATTGAAATCAGTTTCTTTTGAGCTCCGGTAGCAGCAATCTGCAGGATGTTCACCATAAAATCCTTCAGCTCCAACACAGCAATTGTAAAGGTGGACTGAAGAAGCAGGGGGAGCACGTCCCTCAGGCTCCTCCTCAAAGCCTCCTTCAAGGTTATTTTTCTTATCAAAATTATAATGATCTGTTACATAAAGCTCACTTTTATCATCCACGGGAGAAATATTAGTAAGACAATTCTTGTCCAAGTAATCGAGGCTTATATCTGATTGAAATGCTTCAGATTTAAAATTCAGACCCGGAAGGTTCTCGTTTTGCTTGTCGGTGTCCGAAGTCATGATGTACTTATCCTCACTGGGACAGGCAAAGAAGTCTGGCCCTTCAAAGCAAGGAGTCATGAAGTCTCCATCATCTTTCTCATCGTGCCAGAACAGGTCATTTTGCATATCAAAATCATGGTAATCACGGGCAGTGCCAAATTGAGAGAATCTATCAGATGAGGCTTTGGAACCACTTGGAGATGTTGATCGAATTCCATACGGATTTGTAAATTCTGTGAAAGAAAAAAGGGAGAGACTTCTCTAATTAACTATCAACTAACAGAAAGAAACAATGGCAAGATAATCACTAGGAAATCTTCTGTGTCCTGGCTGAAGAACTAGGGAAGCAATAGAAAATCTTACAAAGACTGAAATTCAATAAGCCTTAAGTTACTGATATTATAGGTGCTCTATGGATATTTGATTTTCCAGGATGCCTTTTCATGTGCATATCATCAGTGACTAAAAGACAATTTGCTAAAGCACAATTCAAGGAAAAGAAAATGTGAGGAAAGAAAGGAAACATAACAAAAGAAATGTCAGTTGTTGAAGTTCCATGCAGCAATGCACAAGTTTTCTTTTTGCTTTTTGGGCCGATTTCAATTTAACATATTAGAAGAAACAACAAACTGAAATGATAAGAATATGCTTATAGCAATCAACCAAAAGCTGAATTTTGATCAAAGTCAATAACTTTGAACTACCTGATGATGAGCACATATTAGAAGTAGAAGACCCCATGCTCACAAACTCATCGTCTTCCTGCGAACTCGATCTCGAGCATTCTCCGCCGCCTGGAACCTCTGATCGCCGGAAACTCGCCGGGATTCTAACCGGAGGCGGCGGAGGCACCATCGGAAACAAGAATTTCTCGTAATCGAGACAACCCAGATCGCCTTTTTCAATCATATCCTCTTTGAGAGCCGACTCTGCATCTGAAAGCCCGTTTTTCCTCAAGAATTGTAGCACTGCATCGACGTCTGCTGAGACCGCCATGAACGTGGAAAAAACTCAGAGCTACTGGAGTGGGGAAAGAGGTGAGTGCATGTGAATAAAGAGAGCTGGAAGCGGCAAAAGTGGAAGCTACAACATGGTTCAGGGTTTGCATGCTTGTAAAAGAGAGAGAAAGAGAGAAGAGTGAGTCTCTCTCTCTCCCTTCTTATGTGCTCTTTCTGTGTCTATCTCTGCTGTAAATCTGAAGCTAAAGGATAGAGAGAGAGAAAGAGAGAGAGCGGAAGGTGGTGTCTAATGTCTTACCAACTTTGAAAAGCGAGGGCCGTGGGTTTTGGGGGTTTTTGGTTTTTGGTAGGCCTATATTATCTATCATCGAAACAATCGTACACGTGTCGATATATGCTTTCTACACGTGGAAACTGGTCCCATTGATTTTCTTTTATTTCTCGTTGTTTTGGTGGCAGGTCTTTTTGGTCGTTTATGGGACCATTTTCATTTCACTTTTTTCCCCTTACTTAAAAAGAAAAAAGGAAAAACCTATAACGCGTTTTCTTTACCTTTTTCTTTATAATGACTACGTTGGTGGTTACTAGTTGCTACTTTTTTTTTCTTTGGAAGAAAACAAGGTCAAAATCAAAATGGCTTGCAACCTGCGTTGTTTGATGGTCAGATATGAAGCTTCCTATCCTAATCACCCCTTTTTAATGTCTTTGATAATTTCTTTCTATACGAGCAAGTGTAGCTTTGAAATTGAAGCGCAAGAGGATGGGTACACAATTTTAACTTGAATAATTGGTCTAACTCATGTATGCAATCTTTGGATATTTAAGCAAAGTTAATTCGAACCGGTTTGCGAAATCCAAAAAGTTGTCAAATTAAAACAATTTCTCATTTATTCACGTGGACTGATGTTGAGGTGTTCATCTTATATGCAGAATTACACATATTCTTTCTATCATTGTCTTTCTTTCTCCTAATGAATGTGTGACGAGTTTTCTATTAATTAAATGGTTTGGTCTATAATCAACCTAATAATTTCAGCTGTAAAATTGCTTAGAAGGAATGAAATTAGCAGAAGTAAAAAAGATAGCCTGAAATGCAATGCAGTAAAAGGTAATATATAAATAAATAAAACGTCGCAATCTGAATTGTTTGGTCCACCTTCTTTAATCTAACTGGCCAAAGTTCTTGTGGGGTAGGATCCAATTGTTCGATTAAATTTACTGATGCAACCTACTTTTCAATGGGGTCATGAAATAATCAACACGACCCACCGCAGACCATCATGTTGTTTTCTCAAACCAAAAAAATAAAAGTTGACAGAAACATGTATTTTTTCACTTTCTAGCTTCTTTTACACGTGACAGCGGTAAAGGATGATGAAGCCTTCATCTTTCTTCCACCTTTATTTTTTTACCGTCTGCTTCTTATCATGAGCATTCTTTTTACCTCCTTTATTTTTCTTGTCATCTTGTGTTTGCCTTTGTCTTTGAGATTTGAATGAATTGCCCGTTGGTGATCTATCATTAGGTTTAGGTTGAAACCATGCATTGCATCCAGTACAGAACTAGGTTTTTCTTTTTCTTTTTGGATTGCTTGTTTGTTTAGTTGTTTATAATGATTCATTATGACAAATGGTGTCTGTTTATCTCTCTAAAACATGAGAGAAACTCTTTGTGCTGGGAATAACAGCTATCCCTCAATCAATAACACAATGACACGTGAAATAAAACAGAGCTAGATAGATATTATAACTGACTTAGTCCAGCTTCCATCCAACCACAGGATATCGCCATTATTTTTTATAATTAGAAGCATCTTTATTAGATTCCCATGCATATTTCAGGCATTTATTAAAATATATGTTTTATAGATGGGGGTGGAATAATTAAATGAGATTATGAGACAGAAGTAGTTGAATATAATGCGTCCAAAACCCTAATCAAATAATTAAACAAAATTCCAAAACAGAATGACGTAAAGATCATTACCATCTCTATTCAAAAGCATAATTAAACACACGTTAGGTACATATATTATATTATAATCATTTCCACACAAAAAAAATATAATTTCCAGTGATGGCTCAGAGTTTTTAAAAGCAACAAATGGGCAGTTTTTCAAACAGAATTATTGAATCTTCAAATGTAAGTTTATATGCTTGATTAGAAGTGGAAGAACTTGGATGATATTTTCCTTCACTAATTTTATTATTAATATCTGACACAACACAAGACAAGAACATGTTTAATATTAAATATATTTTCCCCACAAAATAAAGATCTTGATTTTCCCTTGTTACTTTCATACGTGTGATCATGTGCTGTTGGGCAACACACGTGCGGCCATAGCAAAAACAATGCTTTCCTTGGAACAAGGATCGCTAATATCATAGATTCAAAGTGGGGTTGACAAAATAATCACATGGAGTTTAGGCCACGCCCACGCAAAATAATCATATGGAATGATGTGCATAAACCATGTGCTGAGTCTGCTGATTAATTCTAATTACAATAAGTTGCGTAAAATTTAAAGATTACGATTTATGAATTCTCATGTGTTTACTAAGAATTCAGAAAAAAAAACTTCTATTACCATCCGTACTTGAAAAATAAGAAATTAGATTGATGATAAAGATAGTTGATCTCATACACGTTCATATACACACTATTAAAGTGACGTGTGTTAGAATTTGAGATAATTGGTTTGCAAGTCAAAATCTTTTCTTACTCGACTAGTCTAGATAAGGGTTAGTTTTGATAATCCATCCTAGATTTCATAAATGAAACTAGATGACACCTTATGAACCGTGCGTGGTCTGTGTTTCAAGTTTCAATACAGAAGAGAACAAACAACATTCCCTTCCATGCATTAAACACATAAATAAATACAAACACAAACAAAAAAAGGGTTTATGGCACTGAAATCTGAATCTGGGAATGCGCAAAAGCATATCTGAGTTTGGAAAACATCGTAAGCCGAAAAGCCCACCATAAAAATCTGCAGCTTGTCTTTCTTCAACTATGAATTAGTTGAGCCCACCATGGCATGGCAATATAAGGACCCATCCAAAATGGCTCAAGCAAAGCCCAAGAATTTATGTGGGATTTAGAGGCCCAGAATTAAGCTCTGTTCGTTCCGTGTTCTTTTTGGGCCTCCTTGTTCCCAAAAAATAAAAAAATAAAAAAATAAAAATCCTATATGTTAGAAAGTTTGAAGATTTTTTCAATAATATAATGATGGAAAGTGAAAATTTGTCAAATCAAGAAACGAATGGAGGGAAAGAACTAGGTTCCCCACTAGCAAACTCATAAATTCCTATTTTTGGTAACAAATCCAAGCATCAACAACTAGGCCACTCACCCACTCACCCATGAATATGATGGCCCCACCCCACCCAATGGACTCCTCTCTCTCTCTCTCTCTCTCTCTCCCTCTTCATGTTTCACTTTTAATCTTTCTTTCTTTTTCTTTCCACATCTCCATAATTTCTTCTTTACGTGGAAAAGAAAAACTTTTTCCACAGTTCATGGATCACTTCATATGCTTGGACATGTTCATACGCATCTCCTACTAAGGAATAGGCATCCCCACCCCCACATACACATAAAATCACATTATTGGACTTGTTTCCTATCTCTTTCTAGTGGGAAAATTTTAATTGGAGTAGTATTATTGTCGCGTTGTAATACAAAATAGTTATAAAAAAAAAAAATCCAACTTATAACAAAAAAAGACACCGGTACATGGCCGCCCACGGATTGGTAGGAACCTGACTGTCAAGTTGTTTTTTATCTCTTTTTAATAAAAAAAATTTAAGTGAATTATCCTTATCACGTGACAGTACAAAATAGTAAAATAGTCACACTATACAAGTATTTATATCTTGATCGATTTTGTTTTTTGGAAGGAAGCGATTGGTGTTAGTAATGTAGGATTATAAAGTTGATGGGTGGGGCTAGAAGCCACTATTGGATTTTTGTACCACATATGGAAAAGAAGATACGAGTGGGAATGGTTCTTCCATGGCTGTGTGTAGACTTGGCACTGCTGGGTTCGCAAAGGAGCATTGGTGATTTGATTTTGAGGTCTCTTATTTCTGGCAAAGTGGGGAGCCATGTCTGAGGCTTTTCAAAATTATAAGTGTTGGTGTCATGTCATGCTCTTTGCTGTTGTTCGACTTCTTTTTTGGGTGCTCAAATTAGTGTCTTGTCACCAAAGTAAGCTTTAGGGTAATTGAGTCTGTTTAAGGTACGATAATTGACCTGATTATCAAATCTTTGAAAATTAAACATTAAGGTTTTTCTTTTTTGATTTGTTTTTTATTAAATTTTTTAAAAAAAAAAGAGGAAAAGGAAGAAAATGAAAGAATGGAAATCATATGGAGCCAGCTTTATGCGACAAGCATGTTCAATCATGGTCCCAAGGAGTTATTCAATTGCCAAGTGAAAGAGATGTTGAATATATTCGCAAATTTATATACAGCCGCAAATTTATTTATTTATATTTGTTCACATTCAAGTAAGAAATTTCGACTCATTGATCATCTTAGTTGTTTGTCCTCAAATGGACCGACCTTGCGACCTTTCAATTTTGTTTACTTATTTATTTCAATTTATTTATCCACATCTTTCTTTCAGAGTTTAATCTTATAAATAATTATGTATGAAAATAAATATCTGGTGTTTATAATGTGTTATAAATAATTATTAAGGTTATAATTAATAATCCATTTTACAAATTAATTAATTAAAACTTGGATTATCTAAGTGTTTATGTGTTATAATAACCTTTCTCCTTTTCTTTTTCCAATCCTCAAACAATTTGACAGCACCGCAGTGGACTAAAATGACAGAATGGTCCCAGTATAATGATAGCACAACGGAGAAAACCCACCGAGGAATAATAGAATTCTAAATTTGAGTAAAAAGCGTGAAAGATGGAAAAAGTTGTATACATATATATAAACACACACACACACATGGAAACGCAAATGGAGATTATGGCCCATAAAGAAAATGAGGTCAAATCCCATCAACTCCTTTTCCATATTCACACGCACGAAAAAGCTTTGAATTCAGAAAATGGTGGCAATGATGATGCCAAGAGGTTTTCAACTTCAAAAGTGAGAGGAATGTTGAATATTTACATATAATAACATGGCAAATGCATAATATAGTGACAGCCCAACACCTCTACAAACTGGAAACCCCTTATGTACTAACCTTGAATCGAATTATAGAATCAACGGCAAGTCCATCGGGCATCTGGTTTTAGTTCAAGTTTCCATCAATGGAAATTTGTTGCGATTATAAGCAAAAGCAAAGAGCTTGAATTTGTTCGTAGCTCCACCGAAAACACAAGCATGCAATATGTACCACCAAATGAGGTCTCAAATATGTCACTTTATACAACAAGGCCATCATTCAATCTAAGAACACATTGTTCTTTTCTAGTTTGTATAGCTCAGACACATCTCATGCTAGAAACGTGGGAGCAAATACTTTGACGACTAATAAGAAGGTGATACGTGGAAAAATGGATATTCTTTAGGTCGAATAATTATCCTAATTAGGGACTTATATTTGATTTAAGATAAGAATATCTTCCTAAATCAAGGAATCAATTTCTAGCAAATCTTTTTGATTAATTCCTATAATCTTTTTGGGCAAGAATAATCCTAATTAAATAAGGATTATTCTCCAAACCCTAATCAAACAACAACAAGTCTATAAATACATGGCTACACAACACACATAAGGTAATTCAAAATTCAATTTCCGAAATCCCCACAAGCTCTCTTTCTCTCTCTCTCTCTCTCTCTCTCTCTCTCTCTCTCTCTCTCTCTCTCTCTCTCGTCACCAGCCACTCGGTTTTATCGTATTCGCAAGAGACACGTCACCAGCCACTCGATTTTATCGTATTCGAATCTCTTGCGAATATTCGAACAAAACAAAGGAATAATAAAAAGATATTTAACACTATTTTGGGTGGATCTATATGCCGACCATCTTACGCTTGTAAGAGAGCCAACGGAGTCAAACCTAGGGCAGACAAGAGGTCTCATATTTGAATCTCCCTCCCCTTTAGTTAGACTATCCCTCATACTATAATAAATAAAAAGAGTTGTATGAGAGTAAAGAATAATAACATTCGCATATTGATGTAAATTTTACAAAGTGTGAAAACACGAAAGAAAAGAAAGTAAAAGATATTTTGATTCCAAATAGACTTTCGGGAGTAGTCTCTTCGGTGGTTAACTTAAAAGTTAAAAGCGTGAAGTTGAAAAATGCAGAGTTTCCAGCTTTTCTGTAAGGAAATAAAGGTGGAGAGATTCCAAACGCAGGAGATCTTCCAAGACCAGATTCTCCCTTTTCCATATCTCTATCACGAAAACATTTCAAATAAATAAAAATGAACTTTAGCTACGATTTGTGTGCGACTGAGAATGTATGTCGTCTCTTTGGCCGTCGAGAAGCCAAACATTTAATTATTTATGCGAAAATGACAGCAACTTTTTTCACTTTCGCACTCGAAAATGACACCACAGTCACCACTCTGTCTCAAAGCATATAATTTCAGCTCATCACAAACTTTATTTTTTTACTCATGTAAAAATAAATATCTCTCTCTTTCATCCTCAACCCTCCACATGTCATCCATACAAAAAAGAAATTAAAAAAAACCCCATAAATATCTCTCTAATTACAAGGCTTGGTATATATCATAAACCCTAAATAATTCATTGACGGCAATATATAACGACTAACTGTATTTACTGGACAAGACAACCCTCGGTGAAGGATTGCTCTCCACTCAACCGAAAGCTGCTTTTAGGGTACCTACTTACTAGTCGATTTGGGAAGGGGGAAGAAGGTGGCTGGGAAAGGTCTATTTGAGTGAGAAGACTGTGTTTGGTATGCGGGAAAAAAGCAGCTGAAAAGGTTAGCAAAAGCATGAGCAAAGTAGCAACAAAAAACCACATCAAATCAAACACCTACTCTATTAAGCCCTTTTCTCTCTCACTCATATACATACAGAGTGCGTTGATGAATTCAGTCTGAAAGAGTTTGGGTGAGAAAGAAGCAAACTACCAAGGAACAGGAAGAGAAGAAAAGTAGAAAACCTTTGATGATGAATCATGAGGGGTCCATTCCATTCTTCTTCTTCTTCTTCTTCTTCCAAAAAAAAAAAAAAAAAAAGGAAGGAAATCTTTTCATAAATACGATTTAAACTTGATAATGATCAATGACATGTATGTGTATGGTGGTGGTTGTTTTGTTGGGGGTTTCTTTTCTTCCCCATCACTTTTCTACCTTTACATATTTCAAGCCAAGAGGTCCTCTTTCTCCATCCCTCTCAAAAATAATAAATTTTCTCTCGCTTTTTTTTTCTTTAATAACAAATACAAAATTGACTAGATTATTATAAAGTTACCTTGTCAAAAAAGTTTGAGATCATTAGCGGAGTCTAGTCCAGTGAAAAATAATCTTGGTTTACACACTAACTAGTGATCTCATATTCATAGAACCTTAATACGTAGTGTGTGTGAGAAATCCCCCGAGCTCCTCCTCTTTTGTAATTCAGACTTTGTTTTTTTGTTCTTTTCGAAAACGATAAATTTATAATTAAGATTATAGCTTATATTAAAAAATTAATTATTCATCGTATTAATGATGGGAATAATATTATGAGGACTAGTGAGAGAGATAGATACTATATACCCATTTTCACTCCCAATAATAATATTGTTAAGTTGAAACAACTCAATGAGTCAACTCATAACACCACCCACCATGCTGTACACGTCAGCAGACAGTGACGTTGACTGTCAGTTTGTGGCCCACTCACTCAAAAAATTTAACTAAGTGGACAGAGCATCTTTCCCACAGTTCTCATTCTTTCACGCTTTCACTCTCCCCAAAACATGATGATCAACATGATCATCATGATATCTATGCTCAGCTGGTTTATTTTGCCTTTCTCGTGTGGGTCCCCAACTCCTTATGTGGGGCCCTCGTCCTTGTGTGGGCCACACCATCCACCCTCAACCAACACCACCACAGTCCAAACCCTCCACAGCAAACTTCTCTCCTTTCCTTCCCCAATAAATAATTAAAACCTCTCTCCCAAGCATGACACTTGACTCCCCCTATGCCCAAAATTCAGTCCATAATTTTTATCAAAATATTAAAAAGGTCCTCCTATTTTCTATAATCTAATCTATTTTTCTATTTGTTGGGTTCAAGAGGAATAAAAAAAAGTTGTAAAATCGTAATAAATTTTTGTTTTGTTTTGTTTTTAGTCTATTTGTATGCTCTGCGGCGATGCCTACGCCGGTTACTGTGGCCAGGCAATGCTTAACTCCGGAGGCAGCCCACGCGCTGGACGAGGCCGTGGCGGTGGCGCGACGCAGAGGCCACGGCCAAACGACGTCGCTGCACGCCGTGTCCGCTCTCCTTTCACTATCGTCCTCCACGCTGCGCGAGGCCTGCGCGCGCGCCCGAAACTCCGCCTACTCGCCGCGTCTCCAATTCAAGGCTCTCGAGCTCTGCCTCAGCGTCTCACTAGACCGGGTCCCCTCGACCCAACTCGCCGACGACCCGCCCGTGTCGAACTCGCTCATGGCCGCCGTCAAACGGTCGCAAGCCAACCAGAGAAGACAGCCCGAAAATTACCATCTCTACCACCAGCTCTCGCAGCAGTCCTCCATCTCCGCCGTTAAAGTGGAGCTCCAGCAGCTGATTCTCTCCATTCTCGACGACCCGGTTGTCAGTCGGGTCTTCGCCGAGGCGGGTTTTCGAAGCTCCGAAATTAAGCTCGCTATTTTGCGCCCTTTTCCTCAGCTCCTCAGGTACTCGCGCTCCAGAGCTCACCATCCTCTGTTTCTCTGCAACCTGACCGAGTATCCGGACCAGGTTCGCCGGACCCGACCCTCCTTTCCCTTCTCGGGTTCTTTAACCGACGGGGACGAGAATTCAAGGAGAATAGGAGAGGTTCTCATTAGAAACAGAGGAAGGAATCCTCTGCTTGTTGGTGTATACGCTTACGATGCGCTTAAGAGCTTCGTGGAAGCTTTGGAGAAAAGAAAAGATGGTGTTTTGCCTGTGGAGCTTTCTGGATTGAGTGTAGTTTCCACTGAAAAAGATTTCTCAAAGTTGATAACAGAGGATTGCGATAAAGGGTCTGTAAATTTGAAGTTTGGGGAGATGGGTCAGTTGGTAGAGCAGAGTTTGGGACCTGGGCTTGTTGTGAACATTGGAGACTTGAAGGCGTTTGTTGCAGACAATGCTTTAGGTGACTCAGTGAGTTACGTGGTTGCTCAATTGACCAGGTTGCTGGAGCTTCATCGTGGGAAAGTATGGTTGACTGGTGCCACAGCTAGCTATGGAAGCTACCTGAAATTTATTGGTAGGTTCCCGTCCATAGAAAAAGACTGGGACTTGCAGCTTCTGCCCATCACCTCTCTCAGACCTCCCTTGTCCGAATCGTATCCCAGGTCCAGGTGAGTTGTTGCTGCCCTGTAAATCTATGTATTGCATGGACTTGTTCTGTTTTAAATTTGATGCCATATGAGGTTGTGGAAGTTTTCTTTTGTTTGCTTCTGAATTATAAAATTATGTTATCTTTGCTTAGATGCTTCTGCATGTAGTTTTCCATATAATTTATTGCTGTGTAAAGTGAGAGTTGTACTTTCTTCTTATTGTTCTTTCTTTTTTTAAGTACAGATTTGTGGATTTGTGATATAGTTCTTTATTTGCGAAATTTAATATGTGGCTTGTACTTTCTGACATAGTTTGTAGTGATATAGCTTAATTTTTGGAGGAGTGAGGTGATTGACCAACGGCCTTTGTTTTTTTTTTTTTGCTGGAATATCGGCCAAATACCTGAGTTAGATAATATCAAGTTATATACTGCAATTTGAAATAGATTTATATGAGACCATATTTCATAGTCCATCCTCTAAGCTTTTGAAAAATATTTTTAGCTCTCATAAATTCATACTCCATCCTCTATGCATGTTTAAGTAATCAAAAGTGTGGAACACTTATGCATTTGTTGGAACTGTCTGTTCAGAATGTCTATTTTCCAGTTTGATTTCTGACTGTATGTGCCTGTTGAATCTCACAGTTTCCTGGTCATGATGTACTTACAGCTTGATGGAGTCATTTGTTCCATTTGGTGGATTCTTTTCAGCACCTTCTGACCTAAACCTCCCAATAAGTAGTTCATATCAGTGCGTGGCCCGCAATCATCCGTGCAATGAAAAATGTGGGCAAGAAGCATATGCTGCTCCGAAGGGCGGTGTTGCTGCTTCAATGGCAGGTCAGCATCAAGCTAGCTTGCCTTCTTGGTTGCAGATGGCTCCACTTGGCATAAGCAAGGGATTCGATACGAAGGTGTGTATCACGATCAATACATCTTCAATTCAGAAGGTTGAATTGTCAATATTGTGCTTTGTTTTTCTAGATGACAACCAGTTGGTGTTCTATCATTTGTTGGGATTTTGAAATCTTCACTTCAAACTACAGGTTTTTTTACATTATTCGTTTGAAAACTAGTTTGTATCTCTTCAGTGCAGACCAAAGATGATGGTGTGTTATTGAGTGCCAAAGTTACAGAGCTACGAGACAAATGGGGTGATACATGCCAACATCTTCATCACCCTCATCCCCTGCCTGAAGCAAACTTGTTTCCAACTATAGTGGGCTTTCAGTCTCCTGAAGACAAGGACAATCAAGGCAACAACACGAACATTTCTTCAAATAAAACTGAGTGCAAGAATACAAATTCATGCATGCCCATAGATGTGCAAACAAAATCAAGCGTTCCTCCCCAAGCTACTAATGACAGTTTCTCATCTGAAGTATGGGAAAAACCTTCGAAAGATGAAGATCTTGAGTCGGGTGGCCTCAGGTCTCCTTCCCTGTCCAATTCTAGTGTGGTTGACGGTAGCCGAACATCTGCTACATCTACCACTTCCGTGACCACAGATTTAGGGTTAGGAATATGCTCTTCTCCTGCTAGTAATACAGCCAATAAACCTCCAAATCAGAATCAAGGAGTTAAACAGGACATCTCAGGTTGCTTTTCCTCTAATGTAGATTTAGTCAATGGGAATCTCTATTCTGTTCAATCATCATCCTGCTCAAGTCTTGACAACCATGGGCAGTTTGATCCAAGTGATGCCAAGGTGCTTTTTAGAGCTCTCTTTGAGAGGGTTGGCTGGCAAATTGAAGCTATAAGTGTTATTAGCCAAAGAATAGCTCAAAATTTCGTTGGAGCAAGTCACAGAAGGGACATATGGTTCAATTTTACAGGACCTGATAGGTATGGCAAAAAGAAAACTGCTGTTGCCCTTGCTGAGGTATTATATGGAGGCCAGGAACAATTGATCTGTGTGGATCTGGATTCTCAGGACGGAATGATCCATTCAGACACAATCTTTGACTGTCAAGCAGTGAATGGTTATGATGTGAAGTTTAGAGGTAAGACGGTTGTTGATTATGTTGCCGGAGAATTGTGCAAGAAACCGTTGTCCGTTGTCTTCCTAGAAAATGTTGACAAGGCGGATGTGGTGACTCGAAATAGTTTGTCCCAGGCTTTATTGACTGGTAAGTTCTCAGACTCCCATGGAAGACAAGTCAGCACCAGTAATGCAATATTTGTTACAACTTCAAAATTCTCAAAGGGATGCAGTATTCTCACTTCCACAAACGGACCCTCCAACTATTCTGAGGAAAGAATCTTGCAAGCGAAAGGGCGGTCGGTGCAGATCACCATTGAATGTTCCTTTGAAGACAGCATGGCCATAAGCGAAAACTGGAGGGCATCCTCCAATACAACTAAAGAAGGCATATCCAACCAACATCTTCTGAATAAAAGGAAACTGATTGGTGTCAATGAGCCTCTAGAGCAGCATGAAGTCTCAGAGATGCCCAAACGTGCTAACAAGACATCAACTAGGTATCTGGATCTCAACCTTCCTGCCGAAGAAACTGCAGCACAAGACACAGACGATGGGAGCTCTGAAAACGACTGCCCATCTGAAAACTCCAATCCTTGGTTGCAAGAATTCTTTGAGCGGGTGGATGATACAGTGGTATTCAAACCGGTTGATTTTGATGCACTTGCTGAGAAAATATCGAAGGAGATCAAGAACAGTTTCCACAAGTTTGTTGACACCGAGTGTTTGCTAGAAATCGACTCAAAAGTCATGGAACAACTACTTGCAGCAGTGTATTTGACAGACAGGTATAAGGTGGTGGAAACTTGGGTGGAGCAAGTACTGAGCAGGGGATTTGCTGAAGTTCAGAAGAGATATAGCTCCAATGCAATTACTATGCTAAAACTTAAAACTTGTGAGGGGCTTTGCTTGGAGCAGCCAGCACCAAAAACTTTCCTTCCCCCCAGCATTATACTAAAATGATTTCCAAGAAAAGTGTATTCTTGTAATTATATAATATAAGGTAGCATGTAGCTTCTAGTAACCTTTGTTAGCCTCTTTCATTTTCTGTTTTCTGTGTTTTATTTATTTCTGGGCCTGTCCTTGTTTAGCCTCTTATCCCATGGTTTTAATGGGTTTTGCTTGTGCTTGTATGAAACTTCTATGTACCAATTAAGCTGTTTTGCTTTAAATGATGTGTAAAACTCCAAAAGAAAGTTGGGAAGGAATTTTATGTGAATAATTGTTACTAATTTCTTCCTAGCTTCTTTTTTTTTATTTTTTTGGGAGCAAATGCTCTATAAAATAGAAGCACCTTAAAAGAGTACAAAAGATAGCAATTTGTTCCTAGCTTTATTGTGTTCAATCAGACCATTGGTAATTTTTATTGTCTCCCATTTTATGTTACAAGCGATATTAAAAGAGGAGAAATTCGAACACAAAACCCCAAGCCCAAGCCTATTAACCAAATAGGACAAAGTTGAGGAATCAGAGTCATAAGCCAGCCCAAGCCCAAATGAAAGCCCAGGTCTCCTCCTTATCTAATCCAATCCCTTATTTTGTTTTCAAAAATATATATCAAATCACACACATTTGGGGAAAATGCCATCTTCGAGCCCTCGCACCGTCGAGGAGATCTTCAAGGACTACAGCGCTCGTCGCTCTGCTGTCATTCGCGCCCTTACCTACGGTTCTCTCTCTATCTGTGTTCTAAATTACATACAAAAAAATGCATGCTTTTTTATTTAGTGTGATGTTAATTGACGCTTTGCTTGTTTCTGCACTTTCAGATGTGGATGAGTTCTATTCGCTTTGCGATCCAGGTCGCTTCTTATTTCGGTTTTTTTATTTTTCTCTTCATTAGCTTTCTGTTTGGTTACCGAGAAAGTTGAGTAAAAATATAGGCTGGAGTATGTCTTTGTAATTATCATGAGATTTTGTTCTGTTTTGGTGCTTAGGGATAGTAGTCGTTTTAGGTTCTGACTGAGTAGAAACGCTGAAAGGCATCAGATTTAGAATTGTTGTTTCATTTCTCTTTCTACATTTTGTAGGAAACCTAACAGAGCATATTATTTTTCAGTTTCCGCTTATAGCTTCTACTAATCGTATTCCATTGATGCCTTTAGTTTAATTTCAATCAAAATTTTATTGCTTGTTTCGCTTCCATTTGGAATGGGATGCTTTACTTATAAACTGTGTGTACGTTAATATCTTTCAGAGAAGGAGAATTTGTGCCTGTACGGACACCCAGATGAGTCGTGGGAGGTGACTCTGCCGGCAGAAGAAGTACCCCCGGAGCTTCCTGAGCCTGCACTGGGCATTAATTTTGCAAGAGATGGGATGAACCGTAAGGATTGGCTGTCATTGATTGCGGTACATAGTGATTCTTGGTTGCTCTCTGTGGCTTTCTACTTTGGTGCTCGCCTGAATCGAAATGAGAGGTTTGTTGTTCTTGTCCTGAGTTTACAGCTGATATTTTCGTGAATTCAAATGTTATTTTTGATGTTGTTTTCCTGTTCTCATTCACGCAGCAAAGATCTGTCTTTCAGGCATTCATAATATTTCATGAGCTCTTATTGCCTGTTTTCATGAAAGATTAGGGGCCGTTTGGCATCCGAAAACATTTTTTTATTTCTGAATACACTGGATCGTTTTCTCTGCCAGAAAACATGTTTGACACAGCATTTTCAAAAACAAATTTGCGAAAAGATCTTTAAAAACAGCCCATTTTTAGAAAACACTATAACATCCTTTTTTCAGTTTTCTAATTGTTGATTTCAGAATTGGGGATGATATCGTATGCGGATATCTTTTCTGTATATGTCAAATCAACCACCATCTGATGCCCAAAGCCCTCAATTGGAAACTTCACCTCTTCTTTTGAGCAGTCATTTTCATGAATTTCATTTCAGCAAGCTCCAAATCGTCAATGCTCTGGTTCCCAATTTGAATCAAGCCTGAAAGTAACTTTAGAAAATCTCATCTCCAAATCCTAAAACTTGATTGAGATTAACAGTTTTTGGTTTGTCAAGAAAACCCTAGCTTTTGACCCAAATTGAAGAGATCGATGAGCAGAGGAATGAGAAGGGTCTTCTTCCTTCTCTTTTTGAATCTGATAAAGAAAAAGAAAAAGAAATCCCCCTGTGGCCATGGCCTGATTGTGGGAAAGCACTCCTCACTAAATTGTGTTTTGGTTTAGTCTGAACTCTTCCCATTTTCTTTGTTTTGCTGATTTAGGGCCTAGCAGGCTTCCTTGATGTGTATTGTATTTCTGCTGTCCCTTTTGGGTGCCTTGATGAATTATGATTTCTGACCCAAAAAAAGAGGTAATACAGTAGTAGCCCACACAATGTGTCAGTCACATAAACAAAATGTGAGGCCTGTGAAGGGTCATATACTAGCCCAAACGTGTTTATTACTTTGTTATATAATTTGGTTTGATTTACATTAACATATTTAAAATGATAATTTAATAAAATACTTTGGAATTGTTTTCAGTGCCTAATTCCTTGGAATCATTTTTAAGTGAACAGGTTCCTGATATTTCGTTTGACATAAATGAATCCTCGCTGTATATTATGAGAATAATGACAAGAAAAAATAAAGTCTTTGTTGTTACAAGATAGTTGTTAATACTTGTTATACCTGGACAATACAATGAACTGTACTTAATTGAAGCTGCTGATTTATAAGCACAGACATCCAATTCAGAAATGTCATTTTCACTTCCCTTCTATAGTATTTCCTTGCCCACCCTCTAGCTTCCTGATTCAATAGATGTTGTTCATTGAGGAACTTAGTGTTAATTGTATAATGTGGTGTGTTGTCCCACCATTTCATTTTAGTGCAAATTATCTCCTGTACCTGGCCACCATATTGAAATTGTCACTAAACTAAAAGGTGGTTTGCTGGGCCATCAATCTTGGTAACCCCAAACAAAGAAGGTTGCAAGTGTGTACATAAATAACCATTTTTTTAAATCAACAGGAAGCGTCTATTTAGCTTGACAAATGATCTGCCTACAATCTTTGAAGTCGTAACTGGAAGGAAGCCAGTAAAAGACAAACCCAGTGCAGATAGTGGAAGTAAATCCAGGAACAGTGCAAAGGTGAAAATTTCTCCCTCTCTCTCTCTGAAAATAATTGCCTGCCAACTGAGCTTTGGATGGTCTTTCCCTTTATGCAAATTTTGGGCTTATGACCAATCTCTGTGTCTTTGCAGAGATCAATTGATGGACAAATAAAGAGCAATAATAAGTTACTCGATGGGAGTTATGTGGAGGATGAAGATGAGCATAGTGAAACCCTATGTGGAAGCTGTGGGGGAAATTACAGTGCTAATGAGTTTTGGATTGGCTGTGACATCTGCGAGAGGTGGTACCATGGGAAGTGTGTGAAGATAACACCAGCCAAGGCAGAATATATTCAGCAGTACAAATGTCCTTCTTGCAGCACAAAGAAAGGCAAGTAGTAGTGACTAATGAAAAGCTCGGCGTCCAGGGATTTTACCCCATTGTAATGGTCAATTGTACGGTCGGTAGATACTCTCTGACCACGGTTTTTCTTGTTTTATTCCCACTCTCCGGCCATGCTGCCATCATTAAAACCTAGTTTTATCCCCCCCCCCCCCCCCCTCTCCCTTCTTCCTGCGTTATATGTTCCTCTGTATCCTCGTAATGTATAGATCTTGTTTCATTTGTGTTATTTATGAAATGCTCCAGAGTTTTAGTTACTAAATAATGTGGTTTATGATTTGACAGTACAACTTCTGAGTGTAGTATGAAGCTTATCCTTGTGTGAATAATTTTTCAGTCTAAGTCTCTACGAGTAATGTGTATTGTATTTATGAAATATCAATTACGTCGTCCACTAATATTATAGATCCACTTGTACAATTTGTAGATAGAGTTGAGTTGACTACAAGTCTTCACGTGCTTTGTAGAAACCTTGTGATGGCGCATTGATTGTCGTTTTTCTTACTTTAAAAAAATTTCAGGTGACATCTACATCAGCAATTTAACAAAATATGTATCAATCAACTGTATTATTGATTGGTGCTGCTACAATGACGACCTTCAGATCTTATTCTTATTTAACAAGCCCGAATAATAAAAAACGTGCTGGTATTGAGTACACGTGCTTCTTTGACTTTTACTTTTGAGGCATGCTGACATGATTATACCTGTTCCCAAACAGATGGCATGGCCCAGCTTAATAGTTAATTAAATACTTAATAATTCCATCATTAAAAGTTAAAACTTCTCCTCCTTTGCCCACTACTTGGTTGGTGCCTTTATTCCTTTTAATATATGTCATCTCCACTTGCAATGCAATCTTTAGCTTACATGCATGAACCTCCTCACTCCTGCCTGCTCACTTTTTGCAATTTACGGATACAATTCAAAGCATGAATTCAGAATGGACTTTAGAGGTAGATGGTTTCATATTTCACCCATAAGCAAATGGATTTATAATCCTTGAATTATTGGTTGGAGCATGGAGTTATTTGACTGATTCAAAGTTGCAATTCCTTGTTTTTAAAGCTCATACCGACACGGGTAGTCTCATATTCGAACTCCCATGATAATGTGTATGAAAACTACCCTTCCTCGATATCACTTGTATTAAAAAATAACTCATATAAACACGAATGATTAGAGTTGGAAGTTTCGAGCTTAAATACCATGTATGTTAGTCACTAGGCCCCAAACAGTCAAACTTTGAGGGAATATCAAACTAAACATGCCTCACCTCTTATACTTAATTATAAGGTTATTGCCAAATTGTCATCATCAAAGAAGACCTTGCTAAAATTGTTTTCATCCTTCCATGGTGTGGATGCATTCTCATAGGCATATATAACCTGATAGTGACTGATGCATATTCATAGTCCTTTTGGTTATAATCACAATTACTGCTAGCTAATCACCACACCAGTGGATATAATCAGAACATATATTATACATACGTGGCTTGCAGGGAAATGAAGCACTTTGTTCTTCTCGATTGTCAAATTAGAATTGGTTTGAGGATAAAAATCAACAAGTTTAAACTACTACGTGCCACCATATAAATCAGTAATCACAAAACTAACGTATACGCTATGGTGCTTAAGATCAATCATTTTCTTCATAGATCAAGTCTACCTTCATTAATATTTTAGGTTGAAGAAAAATTAGGAGATGTTGACCACAAATGTAAAGAGACTATAAGGAGAATACCACTATGGCATTATCCCAAGCCAATCATTTATTGTCATATATTTTAACTTTTCGGCATAACAATGCATGATAGGCTTAGAATATTGCCACGATGACATCCCCATTATATATAAATTCTTATGAACTAGAAGGCATCTCAGAAGTGATCACACATGACATGACACAATTGTAGGTTGCTATATATAAATTATTTATTAACTAAGAAATCAAACAAAACTTATTAAGAATTAAGAAGAAAAAAAGTCTTGGATTTGGATGATAGATAATGAAGGGGGCCCCACACATCTCTAGCATCTGCTAGGGACCGCCAAGGATTGCCTCACATCAGACATCACAATGAATAGAAATATACAGTGAGACTGATGTTAATAATTTACATATTAAAAAAATAAAACCATTCAAAGTTTGCAAATTTGGATCCGACAAAACTGCCCAAGATGATGTCGCCCACAACATATATTCTACCAAACGATATAAAATCAAAATAAGTAAAAGAATCTGGATTAAGTCCAATACGAGACAAAATCAAAATTATTAGATATTTGAATCAATATATACTCTATGTATATATATCTCTCTCTCTCTCTCTGAGAAAAAGCCATTCTATCATCAATACACACACATGTGCTAAATTGTTATTAATTAAGTATTATTAGAATCTAGAAGAACCTTAACAGTTGACACTTGACTTTTTCTACATGATTGAAGCATAGAAAAATGAAGCTATGCTGAAGCACGGCTTTAGACTTTAAATAAGAGAGTACATATAGAGATTAATTAACATAAATTAATGATGGATTAATAAAAAAATATTTGCACACTAATTCCACTAAAAAAAAATCGTACACTAATTAATCAAAGGTGAATCATGAACCAGTCCCCGTAATAATTAATTAATCAAAGGTGAATCATGAAACCAGTCCCTGTAATAATTAATGTAAATTGAGTCAAATTCCAATCATCCGATGTGGATGGCATTATAATTTGTGCACCAATCTAATCTATTGAACTTGTAAAATATTATATTCAATTAAGGTATTAGGCACATTTATTTCATCATAAGAAGTATTAGAATTGCAGCCAAGTTCTCCCCTCCCTCCAAGTGCATCCGGGTTCGATTCACGTATGAGACAATCTTAAGACTTTTAAATAACATCATTGAACATTCGTACACTTCTTATTTGTATGGTCTAATTAATGCCTGTTAATTTATGGTCTGAACCAATTAAAGTTAATATGATATTATGGTGTTTACCCAATCTTTACGATAAGAAGCAATGACCAACATGTTTCATGTTTTATAATTTTATATTTGTACCACAACACTAGGCTTGACTTATGAATATTAAAGAAAAAAAACAATCAATAAAACTGTAAAAAAAAATGCCATTAATATATTGTAATATTTAACCAACGGTCCAAATATGACCAAAGTATTTTATTGTCACCACAATCAATGGAACAAATTAAGTGGGAGAAAGCTGTGTCATTAGATACAATTCGAATCTTTGTAGCCCCCCTCCATAAACATCAATAATTTTTCACTATAGTTTTGTGATCCCTTTGTGATTACAAGATCTACAATTAACTCTCAGTAAAGAGGGATCGTTATATATTTATATATATATTTATATGTGCTCAGCTTCTCATGTGATTTACAGTAGGGAAGAAAATTTATAATTAATATGGTGAGGACTATTTTCGTGGAGACTTTAAAGAGTCGACTTGGGATTTGCCTCGAGGGCCATTCAATCTTATGTAAAGCCTGTACTCGTTGAATGTCATGGGAGGGTAGAGCGCAGGTCTTTCTGGGGTGACAAGCTCCTTTGCCGGCTCTATGGCTATGTCGCTCTTCGGATTGTAGAAGAAGGCCAGTGAGAGTCTCTCCTTTGCTGGGTTTACGATCACTCTGTGCTCTACGCTCTTGTATGTTGCGTTACTTAGAACCTAATCATTCAAACAAAACACAGATTAATTAGGTTTACATTAAAAAATAATTTGGTAATTCTCAAGATAAACATGTTATATTATGAACCTGTCAATCGTAACGACCGACTGCATGTTGTGGTCCACTTTTAACAATATTATACCAAACACTAAATCCGGAGTTTCTATGATTATTGTTGGGTAACGACTAATTATGCAATCAATTAGCACAAAAATGACGAAAAAAGATGAGAGTAAAAGTTTTGTAAGCACGTGTAGCTGTCTCCATAGCAAGGAAGTTAGAACTTGCGAGTGTTTATATTGTGATATATTTAATATAATATAATTAAGAATAATATTTAGTTGAAGGGGTCCTAATGATGTTCATGTTCAAGCAGAAACTTGAGAGTTTTATATATTACTTGGCGTGAAACACTGTCGCTCCAGAGTGCCAAATTAAATTAATGTATGAAAGAATTAAACTGAAGATTAAAGAAATAGTAACTTTATACCTCCATATATTGAAGAGTTTGGTTTACTTTGACCTAGTCATCAGTTGATTACCTCCCTATATGTACACGCGAACGTCTATTTTCTACCATCTCTTTTTGTTTTTTTCTCTGTTTTCAATGGCGGTCGCATAGTAATAACTTAAAATTCCATCTTTTAAGTTTGAATAGTAGGATAATGTGTGTCGCTTAGGTTGCAAAAACAAACATGTTCATGCACCCGTACTGTTTGCGCATGAATTAAATGATGCATGTTTTAGTTTTGACCAAAATGGATTGGCTTGGTTAGGTTTGGAGGAGGAGGAGCCCATCAAAACCTGACCCCTCCATGTGCCCGTGGTTCATGCATATTTGGTACCCCAAACATTTTTATTTATTTATTATTTTATTTGCAATAAGGATAATCTAGATGACAAATAAACAGATATAAATAAATAAAATTAAGAATACAAAATTATTCACCTGAATTTGATCACCAATGTTGACAATAAAAGCGTGTGGAGCTGGCTTGACAGTGATCCAAGTGTCATCTTTTCGGACCTGTAAACCTGCGACATGTTGATCTGCGAGTAGTACGGTCATGCCTCCAGGGTCTGAGTGGGATGACAGGCCCAGCGTCAGGTCAGGCTGAGGACACTTTGGATAAAAATTCACCCTTAAGCATGCCCCAATATCCTCACCACCAAACCCCTTTTGGAGAAAGTCTTGTTCTAATCCAAGGTTTAGTGATAAAATCTTCATTATCCTCCCACAAAGCTTCACTACTTCCTTCCCATACTCATCTATTACTTCCCTGAAAAAAAATACACAACTCAAATCATCACACGACACAAACAAACTAAAAATACTCCCTCGTATATTTCGGAACATAAAATTATATTTAAAATCAAAGAAAAGAGGAAATTCGACTGTGACGTTGAGTACAGAGGTAAATAATATGTCTTACTATACTCTTTTTCCAAGCATACAATAGATTATTTGAATTTAATGGCATGCGCCTACAAATTTAATTACCATGTAGGATATGTGAGACAAAACTGAAGAAAAGTATAAAGCAAGTAGGAATGGTTAATGAGGAATAATAAGCAAGAGATTAAGACAAGAGATTAGTGAGGAATGGTTAATGAGGAATAATAAACAAGAGATTAAGACAAGCTTAGAGAGCCCACTTAATTAAAGTTAGAATCACGAACATAACAATAGTAACAAACTATTAGTCTAGTAGTATTTCTGTTTCCGGTTCGAGTCTAGTGATACTTTACTTTCTAATAATAAGCAGTAGATGTCTATTTTGACTTGGGAAAGTACCTGGCATAGCCGGGGAGGGCCGGCCACTTGTCGTAGTCCTTCAAGCACAATGGAAGATAGTGAAGGAAATAATAGTCACTCCAGTCAAGAATGGCACCTTTCTCAACCCCAAGCCTGCTGCCGTACCCTTCATAGGTCTTGGGTGAGTTGGCGTAGGCTTGCTTCAGCTCCATCGGCAAATGGAAGAATTGGCGCCAAACTTCCTGGGTCCGGTCCATCAAACCGTGGCTAACGCCATGGTTCACGACTTGGAAGAACCCCCAGTCCCGGCAGGCCTCAGAAATTTGTCCAAGTGTGGTGGCTCGCAGATGATCGTGGTCCAAGCCTCGGAGGTCAATGGTTGGGATGTTAGTATGGATGGCTTGATCAGAATTGGAGAAGATTGGGGTTGGTCTTTGGGTTGGGGGCTTGATGTATCGGTCTGGAAACACACCGGTCTCGGACAAGGACTGGACCCGGACTATTGGCTCTGGCCAATCCGATGGGCAGTTCATGGTGTTTTTGTAGCTTGGGCTTCCAAGGTTTGTTTGGAAAAGAAGACGGCTGTGATTGTCAAAAGTTTGGAGAGAGATGATGAGAGAGGGGGAGGGATGGGATTGTGAGGGCGTGGATGAGAGTGAGAATGGTAGTTAAAGGAGGAGAGATGATGTAGTGGGGAGTGAAATGGACGTGAAAGAGAAACGTGAAATATATGAGGTTTTTATAACCAAGTTTCAATAAGATAGAATAGTAAATTTACGGCTGTGAATGAGAGAAGAGGAACAGCCTTTTGTATACAGCCTTCTCTCTGTCTCTCTCTCTTCACATGGTTGAGAGAGATGGCAAATTATTCTCGTATAACAAGTTTCGACTGTTGCTACAAGGAACAAAATTGTAGATTTTATATTAATCAACCATCTCAAGTACATATATATATAGTGGTTGGTACTTAATATATACGTCAATAGTCAAATTTCAAATTCACCCACCCGGAATTAATTGTAGTAGCATGTGTTTTATATTTTGTGTGGAATTCAATATCATCAGCATGTCTCGTCAATTGAATGAATAATAAAGTCGATAATCTTTCCGCATAGAATCCTCTATAATAATTTGATTGGAATTCCATATACTGCATCATGACATCGTCATATATAGAATAATAAGATACATAAATCCGATAATCTTTCCACATAGCGTGATGTTTACTAATACTATATAAAGATGTGATCCCTGGAGTTTAATTTTGATATTTTTGGAGTCTACGTGTTTGGTGAAGTTGACATGCCGACATATAAGAAATAAATCCACATAGAGGTTGGAACTTGGAACAAGTGCTTGTGGAAATAGGGCATTCAAAACTCATGGGATAATATAATTGGGTTCGTTGAAGTTAATGAGAGGGATTGGTCCCGGCTATTTCGGCGCCGTGAGCGACTTTGATTTATTCACCCCCCACCCCCACATTGTTCGTCCTTTCTTCTTTTTTTCTTTTATTTTTTTAGCAGCTTGTGTTGTACTATCGATGATACTGACTTCGCATTTAGCTACTTTTCTTTTCTCTACAAAATCCCCTTGTTTCGTTCTCACGGGATCACATGCACCATGCTTCATAAATACTTCATTTTTTTTCTTTTTTTTTTCTTCTTTTTCTTCTTTTTCTCTTTTTCTTTCTGAATACTTGCTCACCAACTCTCTGATAGAGCGTGGGACCCGTTGTATTGGCGGGCTCCACCTCTATTAGAGAGTTGGTGATCAAGTTGGTGCCTCTATTGTAAATTAACGTGGGCTGTTTTGATGATGAATGCAAGCATCTCATGTACACATGGGCCGGCTTATAGCATTTAGAGACACATGCAAATGGTAGCCTAAGTCACCTTCTCTGAGTCAAATCATCAGAGACAAAATAATATGAGGATGATATCGAGACTGATATGTATACGAATATATTATTAGTCGTACGCATTATGTATGTTCATACTGATCAACACATGTACAATTACAACTTCATGTAATAAAATAATTTATCAGGACTATATTACTAATTTTTAAGTTTATATTTTTATGTGAAGTGGAAAAACAGATCGCCATCAGGGTTGGTTGGCGGTGCCCTTACCTATCTTCATTTTGTTTTCGCTTATCGCTTGAAACCTAACTATAATTTTATGTCATTAACTTATGAAGATGTAATTTCTTCTTTTTTCCTCAAATATTACGTTGTCAGATTCGATACGAGGCTCTACATCTCCAACTCTTTCCGATGGCCATGTGTACAAAAGGTAATTTGAGGAACACGTATGAAAGAAAGAAAATAAGAAATTAAGGGCCCGTTTGATAACTATTTCAATTTTAGTTTTTTGTTTTCATTTTTGTGCTAGAGTATAGCGGAAAAAAAGGGAGAGTGGAGATGAGATTGAGAGGGAGGAGTAATAAAAGTGAAAACACAAGCTAAAAACTGAAATCTATTTGAAATTGTTTCCCCTCTCGTTCTCTCTCTCAATATCATCCTCACTCTCATTTTCCTTTATACTTATCACAAAAAATGAAACAGTTATCAAATGAGCCCTAAAAGAGAAACCAAAGAAAGCTAATCAGCCAACGAACTACGGGGAATTATATAATGTAGCGTAACTGTGTATCAAAACAAATCCAAATAAATATTCAGTGTGGTAAAGAATTTAGACATGTGAGTGACAAATGAGAACATTCTTTGTGCATAATGAAAGGGCAAAAGCCATATATGCAGCAAACTGTTCTCATAAGTTAATGCAAATATACGCAAAGCCGTCCATAATTCTCACAGTATTTGTTAGCAAGTATACAAAACGTGCATGGAGATCATCATATATATATATATAGCAGCAGAAAATGAATTAATCTGTTTAGGTGAATTTCTCATTCATTCAATAATTTCTGGGGTAATTTAAGATTCTTACTTTGCTGCGGTGCGGTGCATGGAAATGAATGTTAATTTGGGCATTGATTCTGATTGCTGTTCAAACTATTTAAAAGTAAATCGAATTTCTTGGTTGGGAAAACTCTCTGTCAACCTGGTATAAATTTCAATTCTCTGCATGTGGTATATGTGCATGTATGCATGCATGCATGGTAACTGGCATGAACATGAACATGCATGGACGTGTGGTTACTTGCATGCATCGTCGTGAGTGGAGATGACAAGTGGATGGACAGGGAACCTCCCTCTGACCCTACCTGACGCCTGCATGCCATGACTCCATCCTCCATCCTCCATGGACGATCATGATGGATGATCAGCTAAGCTAGCCAGGGTAGACTATTATCAATCCCAATCGTTATCCCATAGAACACGTGTTGCTCTGGCAATGTTCATGCCACACCTTATAATTAAACTCAATACCTTTTTATTAAATTAGTTATGTAGTGTCGATTATGTGACTATTAACTAATAATTTGCCCTTACCAAACAAATTTTTATTTTTGGAAGCCGTCATTGCTTAGGTCAGTGTTATGCCTTACATTGTACACTTGGTACTTCTGCCCACTCTTTTGTTTTTGTTCTTCCTTTTTTTGGCTAAAGACCCTATACCCACTTTCCTTTCATAGATAAACATATCACTTTGTTAAAGAACCACTAATCCTCCTAAGAGTTTAAAATGTTATAGGATTAGCCAAATAATTTATATCAAGCTTACACTTTCTCGTGCGGATCAACGTGGAAATTAAGGCAAACTAACATGGGGAGGAGAGAGATAATTTAAAATTTTCTTGTTTAGTCTAGCCTAGTCTTTATCATAGTGTGAAATGGAGAATAGTTGTCTGGGGGCGCTCTTGAACTCCATGATAGAGACTAAAAACTACTTCACTATGTGCCTAACAACAACAAATTAAGATAGCCAAGCTGTTTGGCATTTCGTTGAACACTCAGAATACCAAGACCGCTCTCCTCTCTCTCTCTCTCTCTCTCTCTCTCTCATGATAACAAAAACGTGGATTAATAGTTTGGTAGTTGGTATGCTTTCATGAAAGGGTAATGCTAGACTTATCACATTGTTATAGGGGTGGGCATCAATTCGGTCGAACTAATGAAACCGACTGAATCAAACTATGATTACCGATTTGGTTTGGTTTTGACCAAGAAAAAATCAAACGGTTTAAAAACCAAATTAGACCGTATATAATTTGGTTTGGTTTGGTTTTGACCAAGAAAAAATCAAACGGGTTAAAAACCAAATTAGACCGTATATAATTTGGTTTGGTTTGATTTTGAGCTTTAATTTTGTAAACCGGCTTAAATCAAACTGAACTGTTTATATGTATATTTATTATTTATATTTTATTTTATATGTGTAATACTATAATTAGGTAATAATTATATATGAATATTTGAATTGAGCTGTATTAGTAATTGAAATTTGAAGTTTTATAGTATGTTGAGCTTTAGGATTGTCTCGTACTCTAAAAAATGATTTAAGTATGGAGCAATTTGTGAATTTGTTGGTTGTAATTGGGCCAACAATATTGAAAAAATGCAAAAGAAAATAGAATTGCGCTTAGGCCCTGTGGGGGTCTTTTGTTCCAGTAGCCAGACGAATGGGCTTGGGCTGCTGTAAAGGATGAGCAGATGTGTGAAATTGCTCCTTTGTGTCTGAGTTCGAAAATTAAGCCCCAAGGATGCTTCGAAAGGGTAATAAGGCCTTAGGAGACACCTTGGTTACCTTCACCAATGAGAATAACAACAAATTACAGATAATTTCTTGGTGTTTACAAATAGAATCTTAGCTTAGCATGAGAAGCTTGTGGCATGGGAGCATAGTTGCCATGAGTTTAGTACTAAAGAGAAAATTAAGTGTTCCTGGGGAAATATGGGTATCAAGGAAAGGGATTTTGAAGAGAGGTTTGGTTGGGAATGAGGGAAGGAAAGGAAAAGATGGCTTGGGCGCTATTTCCGGCAGCTCGACAGTGATTCTGTCAAATGTCAGAATAGCATGACAAAGGGGAAAGCTGAGAGAGGAGATGAACTAAGCACGAAAATTGCTGGGTTTTGAAGTAAGAGAGGAAGCTTGCTCTCTGGTTGTAGATGATTTTCGTTAGGTAGAAGAGGCCCTATTTATAGCCACTAGAAGCCATCTGTTTCCCAGAAACCCTACTGACTTCCATCCTATTTTGCCAAGTTTTTGCTTCCCTTTCTCTCCTCATCCTTTCAATGATCTTCTTTTGGTAAAGTCCACTCTGCTCCTTTGCATAAAATCAGGGATTTTGAGAGCTTAATAAGGCCCTTTTCCCGCGACTGCCTCTGTGAAGCATTCATATTTCCAGATATCCTTCTTCCTCTCTTTCCCTAATTCTTTCAAGGCCAGATTTGAAGAGGGAAAGAGATGGGCATACCTGCTGGTTCAAAGGGTAGCTCTTTGCGCGCCAATATCTTTTGGTCCCTTGGATGCTTTGCTTGAAAACTTGTTCCTTCCTCCCTAGCAGCCCTTCACGTGTGGATCCCTTGGCTTCTTTGTGGCTCTCTTCTTCAGCCAAGCGCTGAGAGCTTTGGATCCCATTCATTCAAACTGTATGGGCTTTTTAATATGGAAAGCCAAGTTATCCAATAAGTGGGCTAAGTGCATCAACATTTGGGCTTCGTGGGCTATTTTGGTTAATTTTAGTGGGCCATTTTGGTTGGGATATTTTCTCTCTTATACTTACCCATGTTTTTGGGCCTAAGAAATGGGCATGCATTCCGAGGCTCCCAAGCGACCCGGAACTTCCATTTCTTGGTCCATCAATGGGCCTCATGACAACTTATTACCATCCATACCACAACCCACTCAAGTAAGCCCCGGGTATTTGAGTGGCTTGGGGCCCACTTAAGCTTGTGGCGTGACTGGGCGCGGAATAATAATCCCTTGCTTGGTGTGGCATGTCGCTTGGCGTGCTTCAATTTTATCGTCCTTGAAGAGGGACACGATGCTTGACAGGATAATTAGCATGGGCTCGTAGAGCTAGCGTATTTTATAAGCTCATTTCGATTCTTAGCATGACGGATTACACATTTATTTGGCATGACATGTGGATCGTGGCTCGTGCAAGCGTGCATGAAGAATTTCGCATGCTCCGAATCGGGTTTCTTCTTAATAAGGTGTCGCACTGGGCTGGGAATTTATTTGGGTCCAACCCTTGATTTTTTGGGCCTCAACAGGGCCAAACTAGTCGAACCAAATCGAACCAAACCGTCTGAAATTGGTTTAGTGTGGTTTTCTTCATGACTTTTGTCAAAACCTAAGTTATATTGTAATTGGTTCGGCCGTGGTTTTGAAGTGAAACTGATCTAATCTAGACCGTGTCCACCCCTACATTTTTATACCATATTGTGTACCACCTCTCTAATAGAGGTGGAGTCTACCAATACAATGGGAGGTGGTACATAATCTATATATATAAAGCAAAAGGTAGAAAATGATAAAACATTCAAAATACCAGAAAATGCTCTTAGTTAATGCAAACATTAAGAATTGAAATTATTAATTAAATGAGGATAATATGGTAAATTCACACTTTTCCACATTAAAAAAATAAAAAATCAAATTATGGATCATATTTTTATGGAACACAACTACCCATGATCTTTTTTAATTCTAAAATAAAATAAATTTTTTTTTATAAAAAAAACCTCTCACATGCGCAGAAGCGCATGCGGAGAGGTTAGTGTGGTATAAAAATGTGGTAAGCTTGCATTTTCCTTCTTGAAATAACCAAGACCAAGAATTTGATATATTCCGCTTGGCCCAATTAAGCCCTCAGTTATATGTGGGCCTTTTAATCAACTAACTCAGCTAAATAAATTTGAATGAAATCCCTAATGAAGGCCAACATAAAGCTGATTGATTAAATGGCCTCTGGGTTTCAGGTTTCACCTTGCAAAGTTTTCTCCACAGGCCACAAGCCCACTTTGTTTGTGCCCTTTTAATTTTCCTTTTCAAACCCTTGCCTTCTCTCTCTGGAATCTGATGGGGTTGACAAACCAACCCATGGGGAGCCCATATTGTTTTTTTAATTGGGAAGCAAAGATGCATAGAAGCCCATATTTTTCTTTTCCTAGGGTAATTGAGATAAACCCCATATTATAATTATTGTTTGCTTTCTTGTTTGTATTCAAACACAGAAGCTTCTCCAATAAAGATTTGTGTTAATGACTAGTTAATCTCGATCATCCATTAGATATGTTAATGGATTTAATAAATGTCACACATACATGCGATCCAATGATTGAAATTAAACGCATTAAGCAATTCTTAACACAAAATGCTTAATAGAGAGACTAACAACATTCTGTAGATACCAATTAACTAGGCATGTTTTTCTTGGACGGAAACTATAACTATGTTTCTGGTTTTTGGTTTTCATCAGGTTCTGCCTACCTAGACAACTAAAAAGGAAACACCCTTGTGAAGGAAAAGGGGGAAAACAGAAAGTTAAAATATGATCAGCTTTGTTCTTCTTTTTCTTTCTTAGAAAAATGGGAAAGGCCTGCATCTAACGAATCCTTAAGGACCAGTTGTCTTTGTCCTTGTCAAACTCAGCAAGTTCTCAACGTTTTGTTAGGATCAAGGGGTAGAAATCAAATCAAAAGTCCAACTAAACCAGAGTTAATTACAATAACATATATACATAAGATTGTTTGTATAGCACGTTTTATTCTTATTTTTATATAAATATATATATTATACAGGCTGAAAACCTGAAGGTGTGTGTTTTTTTACAAACGTCCATAGTGGAAGGCTGAGTCAGAGATTCCAATAATGAAATGGTGTCCCCCACCTCACCTCAACCTAAAGAAACGAAGTCTAACCAGAAGAGAAGATAAACGCGCTTTAGCTTGACAGCTTGGAATTTTCCTAATCCCATAATCCTCTTCGGTCACAGTTGGTCCAACCTCTTCTTCTTCTTCAAACATTTCATCTCATTTTTCAATCCCTCAGTCTCTGGTCTCTCAAATGTACAGTCTACTCGCTCTTCCCAGTCACTGTTCCTTGCCACAAAAACGACATGAAATTGAAGACTTTACGCAATTTGACAAAAGTTGAATCAATGGTCGTGTATTAGTTGCCTCAACAGCTTCTCTTACAATGTCATTATGAAAAAAATTGTCAATTAGATATAATAAAAAAGTATACTTTTTGAGGAATCAATAATTAGAGTATGAATCTTCCGAAAGACACTCGAGTTGTTAAGAAATTCCACCCACACCACACGAAAAAAGTTTCAAAAAGATATAATAGGTGGTGTCGCATGCCATTAAGCTTTTGAAAAAGTATCTCTTTTAAACGTTAATGTAATTATGCAAAATAAGCAATGAAAAAGTTGTATTATTCTTTTCAAATTTCCCATCTAAAGTAAGATTTTCTTTTATGACCATCTAAAGTAAGATTTCATAATATTAAGAAAACCAACAAAAAAAGAAAAAAAGAAAGAAGATCGAAAAAAGAATTGAAAAATAGAGTAAATAAGTAAGAAGTATAATAATTTCCTTTTCAAAAGTGATGTTCTCCGAGATAGGGCAGGAGATTGTAGCCACGTGCACAAGCGCGAAGCAGATTAAGGAAACCATGAAACATGAAACACAAGCACACGTGGCGGACAACTCCACTCGAGGCTTAGCAAATCCTTAGCGAACGAGGTGTAGGTGAGTGGGCTCAGTCAGTCTATCTTCTTTGCATTTAAGCTGAATTTGGAGTGAATTTGAATTTGAGTTTCATTTGTAGGAGAAATCCTCCCGCTGATAGGATGGTCATAAAGAAGTGGCCCTCGCTTTGAAGGTTTGACTTTGACCAAATTCCATACAAAGGAGAGAAGAAAGAAGGCGCTGAGAAAGAAGAAAAGTCACACTTTCCTGCCTTCTTCCTTGAGCAACAGGCACAGCAAGGAAGAATATAAAGGGCCACTGCCTCCCTCTTCTCATACCTCAAACTCCTCAAACTCGAGGTCTCCAAACCATTTTGCTCTCTAACAACAAATACTCAACGCTCCTCCTACTCTCTCTCTCACTGCGTGCCTCTGACGACTTAAAAGGTGAGAAAAAAGCTTCTGGGTTTGATTCTTTGAGTTTTCCTAGAACCTTAAATTTTGATGCTTTATATATTTTGATTGAATTTTGTGATGCCCTTGTGTTTTGTATGATTTTTTCAATGGGTCTTTGAAAGATTTCTGGGATTTGAGTTAAAGTTTGATACTTTGGATCTGGGTTTTTTTTAAAATTATTATTTCCAAATCGAAGTTTTGTTTGTGGAATATGGAAAGCTCATCTCAATTAAAAACCTAGAGTTTTCAAGATGTAGTTTTGGGTTGTTTCCATGGAGGCGGGTTGAATTCTCTCTCTTGTTCAATTTATGTAAATCTTAGATTCAATAATTATGCAGTTATGGAAGTTCTTATTCATTTATTTATAAATTAGATGAAGTAGACAACTTTACATATCAGCAAGCAGCTGCGGATAATTTAAATTGAGTGGTATATTGAATTTTTGTTTTATAATGATGCAGGCTTTAGGATATGTGCAAGGGTTCCAAGGATAAGCTTAGCCCCTCCAATTTCACCATGGAAAGCGGATTTCTTAAGCAGAATTCGGGTTTGGTTGAATTGTCCGCCTCAGACAATCTTGATGCTTTCAGAAGCGAAGTAGAAGAGAAAGGTTTCCATGTTGACGAGGCTGGCTTTTGGTATGGTAGAAGAATTGGGTCAAAGAAGATGGGGTTCGAAGAGAGGACACCGCTTATGATCGCTGCCATGTTCGGTAGCACCAAGGTTTTGAAGTATATTATTCAGTCTGGTAAGGCTGATGTCAATAGGTCTTGTGGTTCAGATAAGGTCACTGCCCTTCACTGTGCCACTGCTGGCGGTTCCACCGCTTCACTTGAGGTTGTCAAGCTCTTGCTTGATGCATCAGCTGATGCTAATTGCGTCAATGCCAATGGGAACAAGCCCATTGACTTGATTGCCCCTGCTTTGAAGTCACCTTGCAGTTCAAGAAGAAAGACCATGGAGATGCTGTTGAAAGGTGATATGTCAGTTATGGAAAGTGATCAGATTGCTAACCAAGAGGGAGACCAACAGAAGTTTCCAAGCCCTCAGCTGTCAAAAGACGGAATCGAGAAGAAAGAATATCCTATTGATATTTCATTGCCTGATATCAACAATGGGATATATGGTACAGATGAGTTCAGAATGTACACTTTCAAGGTGAAGCCATGCTCGAGGGCCTACTCTCATGACTGGACAGAATGCCCTTTCGTTCATCCAGGTGAGAATGCAAGGAGGAGAGACCCAAGAAAGTACCCATATAGCTGTGTACCCTGCCCTGAGTTCCGCAAAGGGTCGTGCCAGAAGGGAGATGTCTGTGAGTATGCTCATGGTGTTTTTGAGTCCTGGCTTCATCCTGCTCAATATCGAACCCGGCTTTGCAAGGATGAAACAGGGTGCACAAGGAAAGTGTGCTTCTTTGCTCACAGACCTGAAGAATTACGCCCTGTGTATGCTTCCACGGGTTCAGCCATGCCTTCACCAAGGTCTATGTCAGTGAGCGCCGCAGATATGGCCGCCTTGAGCCCATTAGCTCTTGGTTCATCACCTATGTCTCTGCCTACCACGTCAACACCACCCATGTCTCCATTGGCAACCTCTTCATCTCCCAAGAATGGAGCTTTGTGGCAGAACAAAGTTAACCTCACTCCACCTGCCTTGCAGCTTCCAGGCAGCAGGCTAAAGAGTGCTTTGAGTGCCAGAGATTTGGACTTGGAGATGGAATTGCTAGGACTGGATAGTCATTCTAGCCAACAACAGAAACATCAACATCAACAGCAGCAGCAGCAACAGCAGTTGTGGGATGAGATATCTCGTCTCTCCTCGCCAAAATGCTACAATAACGATTTCAGCAGGATCGGAGAATTGAAGCCAACTAACCTTGACGATGCTTTTGGATCCTTCGATCCTTCTTTATTGTCTCAATTGCAGGGAGTTTCTCTAAAGCCTTCAACACCAACCCAGTTACAATCTTCTGCGCATCAGATTCGTCAAAACATGAACCAACTTCGATCGAGTTACCCAACTAACATGTCATCCTCTCCGGTGAGGAAGCCGTCCTCATTTGGGCTTGACTCACCTGGGGCTCTTGCGGCAGCAGTTATGAATTCCAGGTCTGCTGCATTTGCACAGCGAAGTCACAGTTTTATCGACCGAGGAGCAATGAGCCATCCTCATGGGCTTGCTGCCCCTGCTAATTCTTCCACCATGATGCAGTCTTCAGATTGGGGCTCACCTGGTGGGAAATTGGATTGGGGAATTCAAGGAGATGAGCTGAACAAGCTGAAGAAGTCTGCTTCTTTTGGGTTCCGAAGTAGCAATGCTGGAACACCAACCACCTTTATGCCATCAGCTGTTGGTGAGCCAGATGTCTCTTGGGTCAATTCCCTGGTTAGAGATGTTTCTTCTGAGAGGTCTGAGCAGAAGTATCATCACCTCAATAAGGGGGTTCATGAAATGCTTCCCCCATGGGCGGAGCAGATGTACATAGAACAGGAGCAGAGGGCATAAGCTACAAGTCTGGCTCCTAGCTTCTCCTGAAGAAGTCGATACTTCTGAGTTTTTATTAGTATTCGATAAAATTATAGTTACTTGTAATTTAAGAAAGGGGAAGCTACACCAAACCGATTCAATTCAATCAAGCCCTGAAGTTCCGGGCAGGATAAAGGAGATCAAGTTAGGCTAGACTTTGGAGAAATCAGATAGAAGGAAGCTGCTATATTTTTTCATTATATTGTATTTATTTATTTATTTATCTCTCCATCTGGGAGATGTTAATTACTAGTTCTCCACAGAGATGATAAATGCATCAGTGGCAGGAATGTATTCTTATTTAATCTGATCAAATCTTGCAACTCATACGGAAAATGAACGTTTCTGTGTTGTAAACTTGTAACCTATCAATTAATTCATTTGAAGTTCATCCATGGTTTGTGTTATTTGTTCTGTCCAATTGTTGTGCCCCATCCATGTAGGTCTCTGTTGAACAATTTCCTGATGATCTTTGTCATTCTTGCTTCTTTAGATGTTCTTGGTTTTCTTGGTTACTTTGTCCACCAGAGTATTCTGATTCATAAGTTCAAAGGATATCTAGATAGTTCATTGCCAATATCAGATTCAACCCTAGGTCATCTCATCGGGCCAATCCAGTTTAGCTCCAATTCCATTTTAGAGACCAATTAAAGACACTACATTTTATAAAAGGTTTGATGGCAAGTGGTTAAAAGCATTTATCTTTACATTTGAAGAAATATTGTGTTCAGTTCCTTCCTCTATTAAAAAAAAAAAAGGAAACAGAAAAGAAAAAAAAAGAAAAAAGAAGAAGAAAGACACTGCGCTATGAATCATCAATGACTATGTACAACGAGCTTTGTTGGTTACCACAAACATTATCCTAATATCATGTTGGCCAAACAACATAATCAAAGGACCTAAATGGTTGCACTTAAGCACTGTCTATTAATGGAAGTTGGGTAGTCTTTTCTGCAACAGAGATGTAGACCATGAGTATGGAAAGCTAACATCATCACATCCTTGCTGGAGTGTCTCAGTGCCAGGAAAGAAAGATGCAGCAATCTGCCTTTGTTTATAATGGAATTGGAAGCAAATGGCGTGTGGGGCCCGAGCTTTTGACGTTTGTCCTTGCAAAGAAGCTTTTGGGTTTTCTGGTCCAGCCGCCCATGCGTTTTTTTCTCAATCAAACAAAAATAAAGTGTCCCAAAGTCCAATAAATGAAGCTTCCTCCAACTTTTCTTCATAGTGAGGTAGTAGGAAGGAGGATTAGAGACGCCCACTTCTTTTTTGTTTTATTGTTTTCTTTATATAAATTCCTCAATTTTATTTTATAATGAAAAACACTTTAAGTATTATCTTAAAGAAAAAAAACGCTCTGAATCCAACTGTTATTCCACCCAACATTAAACATTTGATAATAAACAGCTCTTTTATAGTTTGATTTTCAATGTGTTTTCACTAATAGTAACAGTTGCTATGAGTAATCATGTTTTTTTTATTATTAAAAAAAATACAAATAATAGTATAAACTATAATGGGAGGAAATTTCTCACATAAACTACCAATGTGTTATGGTAATTCGAACATGAGACCAATGGTTGCAGACAATGTCATTTTTCACTGGGCTAGATCCCTTTGGTCCTTCTCCCTAAACGCTGTATTTTTGTTTTTTGAAAATAACCTTGTCTGTAGTCTTTTTTTTTCTTCTTTTCTAATATAAGTGATAGTCTAAACTATAAGGGAGGACAAAGTTTCTTTCACATACACAACTAAGATGTAATGAGGGTTCGAACCTGATAACCATGTTTTTTTTTTTTAGAACCTTTCTTATTGAGAGGGGCAATTCATACACTCTACACAGATGTTAGAGTTTGAACCCAGAAACTTTCATGGTGGAGCAATTACTCTAAACCACTAAACTAATTCTCCTTTGTAACCCTGTATTCTTTTAATAATGCTAAAAAAGAACAACTTTCAAATTGCTTTATGCCAAAACTCTTAAAATATTAGGCCGGCCAAAAGAGAACTAATTTTTTTTTTCAATTTTCAAAAAGGACTTGTGGGTTTCGGGTCAAAAATTATAAGCCCATTGTGTTGGGTTGATGAAAACTAAATTTCGGGCCACAAGTGTAGTCATACGGCCCACACCTAAAGCTTTCCATTTTTGGCTACCAACCCCCAACCCAACCCGTTAAAAAAACTAAAAGAGTAGCCTTATTGCCGCCTTGCACAAGCGTCGCGCCCTTCGTAAGAAACTTTATACAAACTGGTTTGAGGTTCGCTTCGCTGCGTTTCAACGTTGTTCCTATGTACATTTCTTCGCTATTTGTGGGAGAAAATATGCTTACAGGTTTGCCTTTTGATTCTGCGTATGTTTTTAGTAGAAGTGCTTTCAAACTGTTCGGCGAATTGCCCCAGAGAGATGCTTTTGTGAATGTGAATATGAGTATGATGTTGTATGTTTTTCTGACAGAAGACATTGTGAATAAGTTTGGTTGATATGTGTAGATTTTGAAGGAAAGCATTGTTTCTTACATTGAAGTCGAGATTGGTTTTGTTAAATGATTGTAGAAGATTGGGATTCATGGAGAAGATCAATTCTTTGCCACCATCATTTCAATTGACTAATTTCATACATTGTGTGTAATCAGTGGAAATATGAAGCATTCTTGGCATTGGATTATTGAGTTTTATTATTATTTTCTTTGTTTTCAGGATTAACTACTGGAAGCCACTTTCAGCCTGACGTAGTCAGAATCTGTCACACAAGGCAAATTCCTGGTATTTCGTCTAAAATTATCTTTAGACTAGAGCTTATGTTAACTCAATCCTGTCTTTGTTTGCATGACATATCCAAGATGAGTAGATGTTAATCTAAATCATTCCCTCTACACGTGATTAAACATTTCGCAACGTTGTTATGTATTTGTAGGTTTAAAACAGGACCCATTGTGCTTTTCAAGTGCCAAATTGCATAGAAAGAAAACGATTACTTGCAGAGCTATCAAGGCGGAAGATGTCTCCTATAAGCCTGAGGAACGTAAAAAGAAGGGACCTTTGGTTAAGATGTGTGGCATTACATCTGCTAGAGATGCAGCTATGGCAGCAGAAGCTGGTGCTGATTTTATTGGGATGATCATTTGGCCCAACTCTAAACGTTCTGTTTCACTATCTGTTGCCAAGGAGATTTCAAGAGTTGCAAGAGATTATGGGGCACAGCCCGTTGGGGTGTTTGTGGATGATGATGCAGACACAATATTAAGAGCCGCTGATGCATCAGACCTTGAACTTGTTCAGGTATAAACATTTTGTCCCGTGATTAGCTTGCACATGCTGCATTGTAAGTAACAAAAACCTGTAATGCTTTTGAGGTTCTGCAGCTTCATGGAGATGGTTCCCGAGCAGCTTTTCCAGTATTAGCCCAAGATCACCGTATAATATACGTTCTTCATGCTAATGAAGATGGAACTCTTCTTAACCAGATTTCTGCTGAGCAATGTTCTCTAGTTGATTGGGTTCTTGTGGATAGTGCAAAGGGTGGTAGGTAAGGAAATTTCATTCGTAAACATTGTCTTCTTTTATGCATGTCAATTCATATAAGCAATTGTCTGAATGACAGTTTAAATGTATAATATCATATAAACTTGTTTTGATTCACTTCACTCTGAAATGCCTGCAGCGGTAAGGGATTCGATTGGAGCCAGTTTAATCTACCAAATATTAGAAGCAAACATGGGTGGCTCTTGGCAGGAGGGATAAAGCCTGAGAATGCTTGTGAGGCTCTTTCTACCCTCAAACCTCAAGGAATTGATGTTAGCAGTGGCATTTGCGGCCCGGATGGCATCCAGAAGGACGAATTGCGAATATCTTCCTTCATGAGTGCAGTAGATTCAGTAAACTACTGACTGTATCTGAGAGGAAATGGTTCAAATTTTCGAGACTCAATCAGCTTGATATAAATCTGTTACTATGGGGTTCATTGTATCCATTTAATTTGTTATGTAAGGGCAACGTTTTGGGCCTTCTGTATTGTTTGTTGAGAAGATATCAAATAAGGAGAGAGAAAAAGAGAGAAGACCAAAATGTAAGTGGTCTGATAATATTGTTCTTTTTTGATTGGTTAAGCATTGTGACTCGTTCTTGGTACCAAAAAATAAGAATTACAGCTGGTTGTTTTCTATTGGACACACTTTGTCAATTATTTCAATTCTGCGTTACGTTTATCCACTAAAAACAAGCGGTGCAATTAATGCTGCTTATGAAGCAGTCGAATTCAATTGGCCAACTTTATGGTGGGATGAAACTAAGGCTAATTGACAAAATGTATTGCCGTTTTTTCTCTTCACGTAGAAACATCAAACACCTGTAATTACCATAATGTTTACAAAATTTGGACTGGCCACTTTTCATAAAGTAAATACAATGACTTTGGTTCTAGGAAAGTGGTCCCCTCCCCTGTGTTTCTCTTTGGAGATGTGGCACAGGCACGACTTCAAAATCCATAGAATCTAAATGCTATCTTCTCACTTTTTTTTTTTTTTTTTTTTTCTGGGTCAAAAAATGCTATCTTCTCTTTTGGATCAAAATATCTAAACATTATCATTCCTTGCTGCCCAACTTGCCACAAAAACGTATGGATGCACACCTCACACATGAGGGAGGGAGAGAGAGAGAGAGAGAGAGAGAGAGAGAGAGAGAGAGGTTTTTCTTTCAAAAGTAAATCATATACTTTCACTATAAATGCCCGCGTTACAATTTAACAGCCTGCAATTATGCATGCGAGGTACCTCTTATCCTAATACAAGGTGAGGAAAGAATGGCTGCCCAGACAGTATTAATACAAAGCTGGAAAATTGTTGGTAGTTAAAAACAACTGGTCACAAAGAAGTTAAAAAGCTTTGGTACGCTTCAATTGTTGTACCTGAAAACTTAAACTTCACAACAACTTGGCAACTTCATTCTGACGTCACAGACCCAGCAAGTTTCTTATCAGTTTGATAATATACAACATCCCCAGTATCACTGACGTAATGATCAAGTTTCATGCTTCTTATAAGAACTCCCAATAAGTGAAGTGGGAGAGGCCCAGATTTCTTTGGCTCTCTGTAGTACTTCCCAAGCACAGGCTTAGCTGCCTCCGTCTGAAACGATTAATATGAACAAGAACCAAATCAAAATGGTGTACAGAATTGAATTGATATTTTTCAGCTAAATGGTGTTTAGGCATAAGTGGTACTCACTGCTTCTACTAAGTTATAGTGTGGGATTTGAGGGAACAGGTGATGTATGACATGGGTTCCAATGTCATGATGGATGTTGTTGATCAATCCATAGTCTCGATCGAGGGTTGTCAATCCTCCCCTTAGATAACTCCATTCCTGTTTGATAAATGCAGAACCAAACTTTAGCCTTATACAGTTCAATAAGTACTAAAGCATTGACATTTCTTGTATTGTGTAGGTGATAAGTTGAAGACTTCACCTTTCCACGATACCATGGGAGTTTGTCCTCATGGCCATGGTGATGCAAGTAAGTGACCAAGTCCAACCACATGACGAACAACTGCATTTGAACGCAAATCCAAAGAAATAAATGTGAGAATGAAGTCTTATTGGTATAGATTTTCGTTTTCTGCCAATGATGTAGAAGCACATCAAGCATAAAGAAATGGAACATACCCAGTATGGAACGCCATAGAGCTTAAGCATTTGGACTGGACCCATTACGAAAGACAGACCGACTAGCAGCGCAGCCATTGCTGTCCAACAGGCAGTGGAGGTAATGATATCTTTCCTTTCAATTGGGACAAACAAGTCGCTGTTTGGATCAAAATGAGAGCCACTCTTTCCGGGACTTCGACTCCACTGTGATTGAAATCAGCATCATGTACCGAATCAGAAAAATAAATCCCCAAGCTCATTAAATTATGTACATAACTAAGGAGCAAGACAGAAGGCTCACCAGATAGAAAGGGTAAGCAAGCATAGGGAATGGCAAGGTGAACCTCAATATCTGAGTAGCCTTATCCAAAGTCTTGTAAACTTTCTCAGATAACTGCAAAATCAGATGATGGATATGACTAATTCAGTGACTGAATGACTGAAAAGAGAAAACTTATATTTTCTACAAGGAGACCAATTTGCTGTCCTCATGAAAAAAAACAGAGAGATAACCATGATTAGAAACTCACCGGATGCCAAGACTCATCATTTTCGACATGTCCATGGTTCTGATGATGAGTTCTGTGACTTATTCTCCTGTGATAGTAATGACACGTATTATTATGTTAGATAATATGTTTAAAATTGTATATTGTCTCAAAAGCAGGATAGCTTATTCAGGAGTGAACAGGTTTTTCAGAAATACTAACCATCCATGGTATGGGACAAGGATTGAAGAATGAAGTAAATGACCCACCACGCTATTTAACTTTGGGTTATTAGAGAAACTTCCATGACCACTGCACAAACAAAACAACAAACAATTCACATCAATTAACTTATCGAAAATTGCCGACAATTCCATGACCAAGGAAGAAGCCAAATCCTCATTAACAAAAAGGGTTTGAAAATTGGCAATTCAATAGATTATAGAAGAAAGCAGCTTTATTTACCAGTCATGGCCAAGAACAAAGAGAGCCCAGAACATGGTCCCCTGAGCAAACCAGTAAAGAGGCCAAACAACCCAATTGTTAAAGTAGGCTGCAACAGCCGCCAACCCAAGAACCACAGCAACATCTCTCACAACGTAGCTCATGGATCTCCAGGGGTCTTTAACCCATAAATGCTTTGGAATGGCTGCTCTAATATCAGACAAATTAAAAGGAGGTGGAGCACCATGGTCGAAATCACTACCATCTTCAACCCCTTTGACACTCACTCTTCCATTATCTCCTCCATCCACAGATGGGACCCTCAATGGAGCACTCACATTTAGTGCCCAATTTGTCCCTCGAATCCCATTTGAGACCCTCAAAGAAGAACCAAGATTCTTGCTTTTGCAGACTGATAATGGCCTAGCATTGGCAAAAATGGCGGTCTTTGATGTTAGGCCTTTCCTGGCTTGAGGGTAGACTCTAGGGAGAGGTTTTAGGCCACATTCTGAGAGAACCCAACTTGCCATGAGAGACCCAGATGCAGCAAATACAAAAAAGATTTGAGCTTTGGGTGTCTCAAGCAGGCTTGAGGTATTATGAAGCTGTGAACTAGGCGACCATAAAAAGAAAAGAGAAAATGAGGAGATAACACAAGGGCCTCTCTCCTCCACGTCCAACAACTTGGGCTTCTTGTTGTTTGTCCTCTCTCTCTCTCTCTCTATCGTATTTTGCAACTGTACCTCTCCGCTGCTAAATGATAAAGCCTTTGCCTAGCTCAGTTGGTTAGTTTGAAGACTTTGATTTGTTTATATATGGATCTTGGTGCGCGTAGAGGAGAAATAAAATAAAATAAAATAAAAGCAACTTTCAATTGCAGCCAAAAGAAACAAAGTTCAATTAGACCATGTAACTATGATTAGCGGGTCCAATCAAATGCAAAATTAGGCGGGTACGGACATGGTCAAATTCTGTGTTTTCCTGTTGGTCTCTGTCAAAGTCGTTGTTGCGCTTGTATTGTACCGTTGAAAGTCAATCAACTTTCAGAGTTGGTAATTTTTTTTTCCTGAGATAATTATTTTGGTTTTCATTTTTCACCTTAGGTCGGCTTCATCAGATTGGCTGTAGTTAATTTTTCTTTCCCTTTTATTTCACAGGCCTAACTATTGAAGCACAAGTTTTTTGTTTTGTTTTTTAATCTGTTGATTGGACTCTGACCCATGAGATGAAAAACAGAAAAGAAATTGACTTTACAACAATATGAACATTGGGTGCCTGATATATTTTGGGGAAAAGGTTTTCATGGCGGGGACACCGACCCAATTTTTCACATGGTGGCTTCAGTCAACCAACCGTCCTAATATTATAATTGAAGCTGCTACTTCTGTTCTGTTCAGCGAGAAAAACATGGACGATGGACCCAAATGCTGACCAAATCAATCTTGTAAACCAAATGCTTCAATTCAGCCGCACGTGGTCCATGCAATTGTTCTCTATGAATTTCTCCCACTCGTTGAGTCGTTACTCGTTTTGGTCGGAAGAATCTGATCAATCAAAGACCAGAAGAGTATAAGTGTTTCATTCAAGAAAACCAAACCAAATCAAACCCAAATATTTAAGGAAGCTAGTTTGGTAAGTAGAAAGTATGTTAGCAAAAACATAAATGAAATGCACAGTAGATTCTTCAAGAAAGGCCACTTATGGACAGGACACGCTCATTTGGGGTACCTTTCTTTTAAATGACACTAAATGTGCCACCATTTACGATTTTCCATTCTCTTGGCAAGTTCTTTTGCCATTGATGCGAAGTCCTCTGCCCCGCTTCGCAGTTCTTCTGAGTTTTGGCTGAGCTTCTGATACATGCAAACAAGACATGCTCATCAGCAGATGAATCATGACCTGCTTAGTATTGGAAAATAAACTACACAATGCACAAATTCTGAATGTATTGATATGGAATATGAATGCATCGTATGATCTGAGACATCAAACAATAAAAAACCAGACCTCAAGTTTCTCCTGACGTTCTGCAAGCTTATCTCTTGCATGTGCGGCCGCTGCAGCGACATCCTGTAACCACCGGCCATGTCAGTCAAATCTCCATTACAAATACCGAGTCTCTTCAGGTTAAGCGTTTACAAGGGATATTCACTATTTAATTGATTTTTTCTTTTATGGAAGATTTCGTGAATTACCCCAGTATCTCTATATTTAGCCTTGATTTCTTCAGCTGTCCTCATTTTTGGTTTTGTGTCACTAGTTGCGCCTTCAAATAATCTTGCCTTCTCTGTTCCCTTGTCTGTGAAGTAAACATGGGGACATCAAGAGCACTCAAAACTCGTCGACCTAGAAAACAAAATATATTTACCTTTCTTTTCATTCTTGTTCTTTTCGAATGAAGATGAAGATGAGATAGCAACAGGTGCAACAGGTTCATTAATTACAAGATCATCTGCATCAAAACATTTAGATTACAATCAAAAAGAGAAGGGAGGTAGAGGGAAGGATGATTGAAACAAAAGATAGTTAACCTATATTAAGCTCCAGAATTTTTTGGTCATCCTTCACAGCTGTGGAAGGTTTCAAGAATGGAGGACTTGAAAATAAGTTCTCTAAAGTTTGACAATAGTTCTCATGATTTGCAGCTGCGTCCATGCTTTGCTCCATTTTACCAGCTTTTAAACCCTTAATGATACCACCTAAAATCCCAGGGACACTAACCTGTTGCTAAACATGTTCAGGTTCAGCAAGCAAAATAAATAAATAAATCAAAGAATGACAATGGAGTTTGAAGTAACACACTGCAACCTGTTTCTGGTTAAGAGATAAACTGGCGATGACATCTGTAGCAGCTGCAATCACTTTATCATGAAGACAAGGCAACGACTCCGGAATCCTAAGCCAGCCAAAAATCCATTAGAAGGTTTGATTTGTATGTGTTTTGACTTGTCAATGAAATATTTAAAGTTTAGTGACCGTGCACGCACACAACACATAGAGAGGGAGGGAGGGAGAGACCTGAATTCATTTTCATCGGACAAAAGAGATAGGAAAGCTAATTCACACCCATTTACCTAAAATGATAAAAAAGAACTTTGAAGGTTAGAGAGTGCAACACAAAGCTACAACTTGAAGATGCATAATACAAGTGCGCCTACTGCTAGAAGACTGGTTGCTTTCTGAATCTGTTAAAGATTTGGGAGACAAAATAACACATGCATATACAAAATGAAGAAAGAAAACTGACCAGAATAATTTGCCCATGATCTGAGGAACATATTGTCTTGTCCATGTTGGTCTTGAAGTTCCATCTTAGAATTGACATTAATGACAATTCTCCTACCACTTCAAGATTTGGCAAAGACCTGTTCAAAGGATGGCCTCATTTTCCATTGAACAAGTATTACTACTTTAATCATTTATGATACAATTTGGTTCAAATAAAATGATCAAACACATTGGTGCCAAATGCATAAAATTTCTCCACATAGCATATTTATTCAGCAATCAAAATGAATATATCACAGCAAAAATCAGAGAAAAAAGTGCGATGTGTTTCACCTTATTTCAAAGACTCCTGTTTGATAGAATACAATCAGTCCACCATCTTTCCCATCTTTCTTGAAGACTGTAGTCCAACAACATGGTTTTACAAGATCGACCTCTTGAGTGGAGTTACCGTCACCCTAGAATTAAGGCAGTTTCACTTATTGGTAAAAAGAGATATGGAGATGTTCAAAATCAAAATGATAGCATAAAGGCACCTCAAGAAGAGACTTCAATGAGCACAACTGTAATGTGTTCTCACAACAAAGTAAAACAGATACGTTCAATAATCTCTGTGCAAAATATGCAGTTTCTCTGGAGGTGTCCGGTTCAACATCAAGCTGTGTACTTGCAGAGTCAGCACTGGTTTGTGCATGATCGCTTTTTGCTTCATTCCTCGGAGATACTTCCAACGAATGTTTTTCACTCAACACATCGCATAAAACATCGCCATCCTCTGCATACATACAGTTCTCAGAAAGCCAAATCTACGTTTTTCTTCTAGCATAACACCCCCTCCCCAAAAAAGAAAAAGGAACTAAACAAACAGAAGCAAAATCTTATGTTTCAATTGAGAATGCTCACCAATAAGGTGCATTGAAACCGCGGTAGACTCCTTTTGTGAATGCATTGGCCAAGAGCTAATCATATTGCCAGAGGAACTGTCAATAACAACAATATGTCCATTTCTGGTCATAATGAATGTCAATCCATTTCCTGGATCACCCAAATTCTTGGACTCAGAGTCCTCTGGACTCTGTAATGAGCTACTAGTATCTGAAAATGATTTCATAGCCAGACAGATCACTGGGGAACTTGAGTTGGATACACTGTCTGTAAGAAACAAAACTGACAATGTACTAATATCAAGCATGGCAACCTGTATTATGAAATCGAAAAAATGAATCCTTGAAGTTTATTAATTTGCAATTAACATCTGAATCTAAGAACACAATTGTAGTATAATAAAATTTAAAAGATGGTTCTCACCCGGCCACATTCAAATCCCACAGCAAGTCTGCCCCCAAAATTTGCAAATTGTAGGATGCATATAGGAGAATCAAGAATAGAAAACACGGCCACACACTGAGGCCCCTTCCCTTGTTGTAAATCATGTACTGCAACCAACACGCTCTTATTAAAAAAATGAAACTGCTACTTAAAATTTAAAACCAATGAGGTACACCAACACCTTGCATCCTGCTTTGCGTGTGCAATTGATGTCAAGAAAATCTATACATATAAAAGCTTTCTGCCATTTAAAAGGAATATCTAGAGACACCTGTATGCAGTTACTAAGTATGTATGTAGCCCAACCTTCCGTCTCAGTTGTTGTCACAAAGTGCAATCTTGTTCCATCTGAACCCCCTATTATCTTATACAGACGAACCTACATAAATTCAAACAAGAATAAAATGAATGAAGTATCAAATCATGATTACCTAAGGGAAAGGCATCAACGAGGTCAAGTAACTCTTACCAGACCACATTCATCACCAACAGCTAATCGTAAAGAAACAGAACAAAAATCCATTGCTGATACTGTTGCACTTGCAACCGTAGATCTGATGGCTTTTACCTTAATTCACATTAAACAAGATAAATTAAATTTCTTAAGTTTATTCTCAAGTACACCATTAAAGGATAACAAGTAATATTAACATATAAATGTCTATGAGGACTAATAAAGTTTGTGACAGCATACACACCTCAGATCCTAGAACACAGATAAGTGACAGAGCTGGATATGTGGCATCCCATATTCGAACTGATCCATCTTGGTATCCTGCTACATATACTCTCTCAACATGATAACTTTCAGCGTCATTAAGCTGGCTGGGAACACCACCAGTCAAAGGCCACTTTGTACCGCCAGTCGTTGAAGTGTCCTCCGCATTAATCTTTCCAACTAAGATTTGCTTAATGACCAAAGACATAAAAAGTTAACAAATGCAGAAAACAGGGAAAATAAAAAGGAGTTGAATTTTGATCAGAAACTCAAACATATATACCACTTGAAATTTTCCATCTGAGACAATCTCATTAAACTTAAAAGCCTAGGTCACTAGATGGTTGATGGCAGTAGTCAAATACAACGTATAGCTTGTGATACAAAGATGCAGTACCTTAGAAAGAGCTGAGGAGCATTCCTTATCTGTATTCACCAGAGCAAGCTTTGCCACTGTCATGTATGGCTCAATAGTGGGTATGAACATAGGATACTGCACTGCTGGAACAGCAGTCTTTTCCTGTTGCTGAGACATTAAAGGAGACAAGCAAGCCTTGTCATAGACTTGCAGTTGTCCCTGATTTGTCAAAATGAATAGCAATGTGTCGCTACTCTCCATTGCAGCAGCAGCCGGTAATAAAGCCATATCTGCAAATGAACCATTAAGTGTAAGGTCTGTACGGCTTATGCATGTCAGACTTTCTATTCCTGAAGACCAATCAAGGCTTAGAACCTGTGAATGAGAGAAGACAAATTAATGCAAGTCGAGCCACCAAACGAGGCCTTAATAGTTCAGTATTGCAAGGGGTTGAAATTAGTATGTCTTTAACTAATGTGATTCAACTACTAAAACACTATCCTTTTTGAGGCCTTAAGAACATATACATAACTACAAAATGTAAAAATGCTCATCTGAATTCAAATCATACCGTCAGAACTTCTTGAGATCCAATTTCATCACCACCATAGACAAAGAGTTGGCCCCTATGATGTTTATGTAACCTATTTGCAGACCAGTGCAAAACAATTACGGGTAGTCTTCTATCACCTGATGATAATTGAAGCTTTGCAACATTGTTATCTGATTCTTCAGATTTCTGATCCTTGGTAGAGGCAGCAGTTGATAAGTCCCAAAACATTATATCACCATCTACATAGCCAACAGCAAGAATTGACCCATTATCAGATACCCAACAAAGAGAGCTTATCTCTTTCTCCACCTGTTTGCTTTCTTCGGTAGCATCAGAAAGCTCATTTCTTGTGTCTTTTGGAGAACTAGTGACTGTTTTTTCCTTCACTTTCAGGTCCTTGGAACCTCTAACAAGAACAACTCGATCTTCTGAAGCATCCCAGAGAATGATCAACCCATTTTCATATGCAATCAGCAGCCTGCAAAAGGACTCATTCTTCAAAATGCATTAAGTAGCACAAATAACCAAAAGAATATGAAATGACATAACTTGTTTTATTTATGAATCCATCTTTAATCAATGTGAATGGTAACATGTATGCAGGTGCATATTCATATGTGGTCATAGCTTGTATATGCATGTGCATATATATGTTTGTGTGTGCCAACATATATGTTCAACTTAGGAACTAGTTTGAACATCTCTTGCTACTTGAATTACTTAGCCAATACTCAATCGTGCCCAAAATATGATGAATCTCAAAGAGAGTCCATGACCACTCATAAAATGCTAAAGTAACAACTACATGCCTAATCTGGCCGTCCAGCCCATCATGTCAATACGCTTTAGATATAGAGAATTATACAAATGTTGATATGTATCATAATGCTGTTATTGAATTGTTACATGAATTTAAAAATGAACCTGGGTTTGCTAATAAGGATATGGTATCTTATTTAGATTTGCAGAAATGCACCCGCTTAACAAATTCTTGTAACAAAACCTTACAGCTACACACATCCACCACACCTTTGTCATTGAAGTAACAGATCCTCACCTAACTTAATGTAAAAATCCTTCCAGAATCGATTAGGACTCTCTCCCTTACCTTCTCCAGCTGAATAAGATCATCTTAAAAATCTATGAAGTTTTGCCACTAGTAGAAAAACATATGACAACCAAATGCATGCTTTGAAATGAAAAACCAGGATCTAGGCATAGCATTTTCACACTATTTATCTTGCCTGTTTCCAAAAGCATTAGGTTGATGGAGAACTCCAACAACAGAAAGCTGATCAGGCAATGACATTCCAGCTGCTTCTGCAAAATCAGAAAATAATTGAGCATTAGAATATAGTGGAGATTACATGACCACAGAAACACCCCAGGGCGTCTGCATTACAACAAAATATGGCATCAGCCAATTACAAGAACCTTGGCAATTACCATCTATAAAATTCGCAGTAATATAATATGGCAATAACTTAATTTTTCCATCTTCAACATCATACTTCAGAACAGAGACGATTGCATATTCGCTTCCAATGTACCTGGCAGTAATGATAGTATAATGTTATATTCCGTTGTCACGTTTTTAACTTGCATTTGCAACCAATGAATGTCAACCGAAGATGCAGTACAGAAATAAATTTTACAAGTGCTGTACATGTAATTGGCGCCATAAATAACAGAGAAAGCAGTTATATTGCATTCCCACTGTAAAGAAGAAGCTATGCGCCTCTTTTCCAAATCCCAAACCTGCCAACATCAATAACCTATTAAACCAATCTACATTGTTAGTATATAAATACAGTAAACACAACATTAAAGATAAGGATCAAGATGAAAAACTCTATGAATTGGATAGTGCCTAGTAGCAGATGTAGTTTTTAATTACAAGTTTGGATGGCTTAAGAAAAAACAATACCTGAATTTCATTTTCACTTGAGACACTGGCTAGAAAACCTTGATTTTGTAAGAACTGAAAAAAATACACAATCTACCAACTTGTTAGAGGAACAAAAAAGAAGGAAAATTTCTGTCAAACTATACACAGATCAAGTCGACTTATGAGATCCCGGAAACATTCTGAATTTACTAACCTCTAAATTTTTAAAAGGCAACGGCTTAGGAGATGTAAGAAGCTCTTGGATATTATCACCACCTATCACTTTTATCCTACCATCCCTGCATTCAGGGCAGAATAAAGTCAACTTCAAGTTAAGAAACTCCTACCTTTTGCATATAATGCCCACTTGTTAACTTTGCGTGACAATGCGCATACTGAGAACTTCTGTTAAATTGGGAAATCCGCCTAAGGATCTTCTACTATTTTGAAGAAATGACACTTTTGGACCACAAAATTTGGCTTTTGAATTTGAGCAGGAAAATTTGGAGAGCTCAGGAGAATATGTATAAAGTGAACAAAATATACATCAACAACTGAAGTGATGAAAATCTTGTGACAAGTAGAATACACATAGAACATCTATTACATAGAAAATACACATATCTATAACATGATACTTGATAGTTGTAAAAACTCACAGTGTTCCAATTGCCAACAGGCTTTGTGTGCGATCAAGTGCGAGAATGGATGCAGTGGATGGTATCCCATAGTGAACCGTGACGCGCGGATCCAAATCTGCTTGTCTGACCCTTGCCTGAAGCACATTATGCCAATAAAGAATATCAGAAAATGTTTCAGCTCAACAATTTCAAGAGCTCTCTGTTTCTCCTTCAAATTTTTTCCTTTTTCAGTGATGAAAACTTAAAATTCAGTTAGTATTCAAATTCAATCAGCGTCCATTGTAGCGAGTCAATGATTTTCACACCAAAACAATCAAAGATAAATTCAAACATTCATAAATTCAATCAAATTTTAACAAAATGAAACGCGATTAAGAAAAAAAAAACTCAAAAACAAATTAGCAATGAGAAAGCAATGGAGAGAGTACCCGAGGATGTGAAGCTGCTTGTGGCGATGACTTGTTGAAGAGCTTAGCGAACATAGTGATTCAACGACGAGATTTGGTGGAGCCTCAGCTGTTTGTATTTCTTCCTCTGCTTTTACTTGACGAAAAAAATAAAAATAAAAAATAAAAGTTTTGGGTTCGGTTTCTTGGTTTCAGGTGTGGTACGGACGGCGATGATGGCGCGCCAATCATCGCCACGTAGAGGATGTTTATTGGACAATGGACGGTGGAGGAGGGTTCGCTGACCGTCGGATGCTTTAAGATTCTTGCTTGATTGATTTCAGATGAAGGCGTTTGCATGACTCTGTCTACGTCCTAATAATGACGGGATAATGACATAACTACTTTCTCTCTTATATTTTTTCCGTATCTTTTGTATTATCCTAATTTACAAATTATTTCAGCTAATTATGAGTATTTTTTGTTACGATAAATAGTCTAATCATAACAATTAAATTTGTAATATCAGCTAATCAAATTATATCATGTAGCATGGGAAATAATATTTCGCATTGCATTTCTTAAAGCTTTTTTTAAATCATGATTTTTGAGTTCATTTTTTTGAGCATGATGCACCCTAATAATTTATGAGTAAGTCATGCTCACTCATGCTTAAGTTTTGTTCACCGAATAATACGATGAATTTCATCTATTTTAAAACTTAGGATTACGCAAATACAAGTATGACAGATTTTTGGTACAATTCCTACTTGGTATGAACGCATTTAGATCAACATACTTACTCTTTTTTATTATAGTATAATATAATCAATTATTCAATAAGAGGATATGGTATCCACGTCATTTGTTGAAATAAACAGACATCATTGTATGGCTTCAAATTCAAAGTGTCGGTAAAAGATTAAATTGTACGAGGAAAACTCAAAGAGGCAAGACCAAAACTTGATGAATATAATGGGGGCCAAACTTTAAATTAAAGTGCCCAATAATGTGATTGCTGAGGGATTCGAGATTAGCAAACTATCCTAGCCAATAATGTATTGATATGTCGAAAAGTTTTTACGCGTGTCGTTGCGCTATTAACCTAATATATCAAAAAGTGTTATTCTCATTACATGAAAGTCCATGAGAGATTAGACTTATAAGCATAAGCCAGTTTTCCAATGCTTGAATTGAAACTGGGGCTAGCTACATCCAAGAAGCAAAACCAACTGTCTCTCACTTTCTTTCCTGTATAGTCCGAAGAAAGATAAAAACACACCTTTTTAAAAATAAAGGGTTAATTCTTGGTTTTTGAGTTGATTACATGAGCATGTCTCAAAGTATATCTACCTTTTTTAAAAACATGCTGATTACTTAATGAAAACTACACATAATTTAGAAGTATATCTCCTACTTTTTTATTTTTTATTTTATGGATAAACAAAACCTAAATGGCACCCCATGCGACCTGCCACCAGCAGAGGGAGGCACAACTTCCCTCACAACAAGGCAGCAGATTGCCATTACACCTGCAAAAGTTCGGAATTTTTTGGGTTTACCAAATATATAATAACAAGAATATATATATATATATATTCAGTTCTCAATTTAGTACTCAGATGCAGCACACTCATGGTGTTCCGGAATTTTATTACTAACTGCAGCTTAAATGTCCCAAAAGCCGGACAATGTGATTCATCCAAGGTGGCTTCAAACTCATAAAGGAAACACAAAGAATTAATGATGAACATTTTTCTTTCACGTTTGTTGTACGGAAGATGCTTTATTTTTCGACAGTTTAACATGTTATCATTGTTATGCATGTCATTAAACTATTTATTCTAATCGTTGATTAAATAAATCTTTTTCATGTTTTGAAATCAAAATTAACAAATTGATAATATTTTTTTTGGGTGAAACAAATTGATAATATTGATGCATAATGATTTTATTTTCCCATAATTAACAATGCCCTACGTTTTTTTATCCATCTAATCTAGTTTCCTCCCACACGTGTCTACCCAACACACGTGCGATGCATAATGATTTTCCTTAATCTATATATATAAGCTGCGCTGCAAGTCATAATTAACTTTCACTTTCATCTCTCTCTCACTCATGTCCTCCTCAGCATACAAGCAACAGCAACAGCTACCAAACATGCACGGCGGAGCCACCTCAGCACCACCACCAACTCCGTCGACGCAGCCCAACAACCTCCTGTCCACGTCATCAGGTGCCACGGCGGACGCCCTCTCGAGGCTCCTCCACCGCCTTCCCCCCACTCTCTCCCTTCCCAAGAGCCGCTCACCCGCCACGTGTCCACCTTCCATCTCCTTATCCGACGTCCAAGCCAACCCGAGTACCCTCTTCTCCTCCTCGTCCCAGCTCGGCTTCTTCCAACTCACCAACCACTCCGTCCCGTCCCAACTCGCCAACTCGGCCGAGTCGGAAGCGCTCTCTCTTTTCGAGCTTCCTAGGCACCAAAAGGAGTCATTTTTCCCCAAGTGCTGGCCTCTGGGGTTTGAAGGGGACGACGATGACGAGGAAGACGACGGAGACGCACTCGGCGAGTCGTTCTGTCTGGACTCTTCGTGTTCTACCGAGTCTTCTACCGAGTCCACTGAGTTGTGTTTAACTTCTCTGCGTGAGTTCACTCGTGCTTTAGAGAAAGTGGGGCTGGAGATCGTTGAGCTGTTGTGTAGGTCAGCAGGGTTTGAGAATCCTCTGGTGAAGGACGACCCGACCCGGTTTTCGTCCATGATGTGGATCTCGGAGGGTAAAAAGTCACCGATGGTGGGTCGGTTTTACCCGCATGTAGTCGGGTTACAGTACCAAATAAGAAGTGGTCAGAAGTACTCTCTGCTGGCGGATTCGGGTTGGGTCTCTGTGTTACCGCCGGTTGAGTCAATTTTGGTTACCATTGGTGACATTGCTCAAGTAAGTTCTCTAAATTCCAATATTAATTATTAAATCAATAATGTTACGATGACTCGATTCATTAATCAAAAATTATTTCTTCGTTAGAAGTACTAATGTTTATAAACGTAAATTTAATTAAATAAAATATTGTCACATCATAAAGCTTATATGAGAAATCACTGTATATATATTTTTCATTTCGATAAATAAAAATGATGATATTTGCGTTATGTAGGTGTGGAGCAATGGGAAATTTAAAAAGGTGAGAGGAAGGGCAGTGGCATCTTTGGGAGAGGGTGAGTGTCGGTGCATATCAATGTCGCTGCTGGTGATTCTTCCTATAGACAGTACCAGTAGAGTGGGTCCTCTTGTTCCAATATCAGCCGTTGATGGTGATCATGATGAGGACAGAAATGACAGAGATGATGATGATGGTGGAAATCAAAACCTGAATGGGAAGAGTGATGGTGAGAATGAAGGAAGGTTGTTTAAGTCATTTTCTTTGGAAGACTATGCTTGGAGAGTGTACCATGAGCGGCTCTTTCTCAAAGACCCCTTGGATAGATACCGTTTTAATTAAGAATTCTGATAACTAGAAGAAATGCAGCATTATTGTTTTGTTTGTTTGTTTGTTTCATTTCTTTTGGGGTTTAATATACTCGGTTGTTCATTGGTAATCCATTGAATTAAAGCTTAAATGATTTGTTTAATTTGGATATCTAATTACAAGTATTTTTTGGCATGAGAAATAGTCTAAACTATCCGAAACCATAACCATTAAATTTTGTAATATCAGCGTAGTATATATGGAGAGACAAATCATAGATTATATCCTTACATGCATAGTTACTAGACACGTATGGAGAGACAAATTATGATATTGTTTGCACTAAATCTTGAGAGAAATAAGAGTTGATATTAGTAAGTCATGCTCAAGTTTTGCTAGCTCTACTATTTGCTACTAGAAAATTATCTCTGGAAACTACTAGAAAATTAGAAAATACAGTAACTAGTAGTTTTAAGAAATGCCCCAATGTTTAATGTGCTCCAATGCCCTCCTCAACCAGGAATTTGTAAACGTCTACGAGCATGTGTGGGAAGAAGGAAGTGAGCCGCTCTACTATTTGCTCTTCACTCTGCAGAAAATGAATACTAATATATATTAGGAGACGTACATTAATATAAAATTATACTTAAAACAAAAATTAGGTTTATCCTAATACCATAAGAAGCCCTTGTAGTTGCCTTGGTATTTCCTCTCTGTCTATGCCCTGCAATAATTGAATAATAACAAAGTTAAGACATATTATTATACAAATAGATTAAAAAAAAAGGAGATTCACTAATATACCAAATATAAGAGCACAAATTATAAAAATACCCTATATGAAATGGACTTTAAAAACACACTCAAAGCTCATTTATAACATAACAAAAAAACTTTTAACTTCTTTTAAATTACAAAATTGCCATTGATTTCTCAAAACAAACCAAATCCCAAAACATATAAACAAGCCAAAAATACTCAATAGGACATCAAAGTAATTTAATAATCAAAATTAAATTCAATAGGGCCAATTGTCATTTTTTGGGTTTTTTTTTTTATAGAAATTAAATGGTGTAGGGTTTATTTATAGTTTTAGTGCTAAGAATGGGTATTTGACTAAATATCTCAAAGAAATAAACGGTGACCAATTTACATGTAGTCTTTTTTGGAAGGAATATAAGACGTGATGGAAGTTTTATAAAAAAAATAATACTTACTACGTTATTTTAAGTTATTTTATATTTTACTTTTATTATTTTATTTCATATTAATTAAGTCATCTTTTTTTAGAAGTCTAATTAATAAAGGATATTTCTTAGTATTTTGAAAGTTACCCTAAATTCTTTGGGAAAAAAAAAAGGTTTCCCTAAATTATGCATTTGTCTTTAATTATATAAAAGCCTCTCTGCAAACGTTATAATAGTCTGTCTTTTCATTCTTTGTCTCCATCTTTCTCCTTGTTTTTGTGCGTTTAGAATTTAGAATTTGGAAGACTACGTCAACAATGGGTGGATCAGTGAAGGATGTGCAATTCAAGGAGCCTGATAGCGTGGTCTGGCCCTCGAGGTGCGAGGCTTCGAAGCACATTGACGAGGTCTTTGCCCACTTTTCATATGTACTTGGGTTTTTTCTGGTGCTTTGTGTGTGTGTGTTGGTGTTTTGTTTTTAATCTCTAATTATTGATAAATATTGTAGGTTGAAACTGAAGAACAGCCTGAACCTTTTTCGGTTTTTGATGTGCGGTACTCTGCCTTTGTGAAGGTATGCTTATTGGGTCAACCTGTGCATTAAATCCTTTAGCCTTTTTCGTCTCCAATTGCGGATAAAAATTACAGATTAATTGCATTAAATCAAGTTCCAAGTCTCTGTTCTTTATACTTTTATTTTCAGTCAACCTGTGCATCATGAGTTTTTTTTTTCTTCTTCTCTTTTTGGCCAATTTAAAAACGTTTAGAGCTTAAAAGGAGTCAAGCACAACTAAGAATACTTAAATTAGCTACCTTCTTGAGTTCAGTCTTAGGAGGAGGCGCCTCATAATAGAAATTAGGTACTGCATTTGCTTTGAACACCATGCTCTTCCTTGATGGCTGCTTCTTGCTCTTCCTGAAAGTGTCATGGGAAGAAAATTGCAAATTTATGACTTCTCAAACAGCTCTCATCATATGCGGAACAATTAACACCCAAAAGCAAACAGAGATCCATATTACGCCAGTGCACATTACACAAGAAAATGATATATACATGTTTGCTTAGTTATTTGAGGCTGATTGGTTTTCTGTAAGCATACTTAGTTTGTTGGATGTGAGAATATATTGTTTTCACCTTTCAACAAAGTTCTGCATTTAAATATTAATCAAATTCTGTGAATATGGGGTATTTAGTTTGAAATTTAGTTTTGGGGTTTACTATTATTGATAAATTTTAGGTCCGAGTGAATTTTAGAAGGTGGTTTTCTTTGTTATACTGCAACTTGAGGTCTTTATGAATCATGTGCTCAAGCCTGGGACTGTTGAGTGTTCTGTCACAGGATTTATGATCATTAATCAACAGTTTGGAAGATGAACAAGAAACTTAGATGTCCCATACAATATATAACGTTTACTTTGATCGGATAACTTGAAATCCGTGCAAGTATGAATTGAGTTATGATTGGAAAAAGAATTTTGCTGTTGATAAACGTTTGTCACTAATTTCATTGTTCGTTTGGGTTCTCCCATTGTTATGCATCTTGTTATTTTTTGTTTGTGCTTTCTTTTGTTAGGATGGAAAGGTGGCTGATTCATCAGAAGGTGCATATCCATCTAGTTTGGTCAATAAAATTGGTAGGGTTGCTGGGACAGTTAAGCCTGGAGAACCTGCTGCTGCTCCTCCTGTGAGCCCTGAGACAATCCAAGAGTTGACAAAAGAAAATGAATCTTCCCAAGAGCAAATTCAAGTGCAAGATGGCCTTGATGATGCCTTGAAAAGGCGGCTGCAGCAGCTGATTAACTCTAATCGAGTCATGCTTTTCATGAAAGGAACCCCTGTGGAGCCCAAATGTAAATTTAGCAGAATGGCTGTTAACATTTTGAAGGATGAGGAGGTTGAATTTGGAAGTTTTGATCTTCTTACGGATAATGAAGTCATGGAGGGGATACAAAAGTATTCTAACTGGCCACATTTACCACATATCTACTTTGAAGGGAGGGCTCGTGGTTTCTATCACATAGGAACTTTAATGAAAGGTATCCCAAGTGATAGCGACGATGATTTTGCATAGATTACACAATAGAAAAGTTGCGCAAGAGAGAGTACTGAACTTGATTACAAATTTATTTTTCTTTTGATTTTATTATTTTATGTATTTGACTATTATTTTGGCTTTTTTTTTTCCTTTTGATTTTATGTATTTGATTATTATTTTATTCAAAATTACAATTACTGAAGGAAAAAGGATGAAATTTCGAAAAACTTAACGGCAATTTTAGTTTGTCTGCCGCGCAAATCTCACGGCCTGGAGTTCCGGGCCGAGGGGATGTGCGTTAACACGGGGTTTCCTGTTTTTGGGTGCGGTGCGGTTGTGCGCGGGCGTGCCAGCACGGTTCACCGTGCGTTGATGTTTTGATGGGTGTTGGATGGATGAATGGTGCGCCTGTTTGATTTGTCTTCCTAGTCAAACGATTGTAGCCGAGAGAGGAACTGGTCTCGGCTGTTAGGTTCACGGCCTGAACTACAAGGCCGTCGAGTGATGGTGTTGGTGGTGGATTTTGGGCGGTGCTCCGGCGCGCTGCTCAGGGAGCAACGGTCGTGTGATATATGGGGTGAGTGAACGAACAACAAGGATGGTGCTCTGGCGCCTTGAAAATCAAGGGTCGTATGATATATTGATGAATGGATTCTGCTTACAATCTAGCACTACTCCTAGGAAAGCAAGTAAAGATATTAAAAGTGCATTACAGGAAAAAATAAGTTGCTCCGTGGGAGGCTTGTTTTGGTGTTGAACCCTTTGAATGTAGCTCGAGTCTTGTATTTATAGGAAGAGTCCCTGGATGAGTAATCGAGGCTGAATTTACGCATAGTGGAGTCTGATTAGCGCAAGTGGGCAGTCCAATCGACATTTGGGATCGTGAAGTATGGTGGTGAGACTCCAGAAATCCCGGTGAATCTCGGCGGCCGCTCTCGATCGTGGGTTTTGAACCTCTGGCCGTGGAGACGCATTTATTGCCTGGATAGCTGGTGAACCAACACCTCAAGCTGTCAGAATCCTTGTGAGAATGTCCACGTCTAATCACTCTGATCTCCATCACCAAATCCTGACTTCAGTCACTTCCCACCTTTCCTCATGCATTAAATGCTACTTTGTGGCCAATGGGTTCGCTGCATTAAACAGGCACTACTTCATTAAATGAAGCCTGGGACCCTGTTGTCACGTGATGATTTGCCTTTAATGCCTTGGCCGCAATTTTGTTCGGCCTCGGCCTCGGCCTCGGCCTACGCTTGAGACCGAGATAATCATGCCTTAGCATTTCCTTCTTTTATTTCAGGAAGGCGAAATACCCTGGCGAAACGCTGCGTTTCAGCCTCTGCAAACAAATGCCAGGGCCGAGAGAAAGGGCTCCCTCGGCCAGCTCATGGCCGTGATTTATCAGGCACAAACATAGTTCAAGAGGTTAAGTTCGATTGGGTCCTAGTTCCATTGGATTCTTAGTAACACTTCTAAGCATTTAAGAAGTTAGCCCCAAGCCGGATTTTCTGTGTTTTCTGATGCATCAATGGTGTACACTCCAATCTTCTTGGAAAATCTATTCAATTATATTTCTATAATGTAAATAAGCTTTTGGGTCTCAACTTATTTAAGTGCATAAATTAATTTCGAGGATGCACTCGTGCAGTTTTCTACAGTTATTGCAATTGATATTTGACAGTAAAGGCGTCTTATTGTTGTGGGGAAGGAGGAGGGGACCTTGTTACAGTATACACATCATTGAAACTATAATTAGATATAGTCGTTGAAATTTGTCCAGCATGGCGTAGTAAATGCCACTATAGTATATACCTTCCCTATCCATCTTATTTGAGGAGATTGTTGTCCTGTCTGAAAGGATATGTCCTCTCTTATTTTTTTTATTAATTTATATTTTTTCCGGTAGATGAAAATGTGTAACGTGTGGTCTATGTACCACCATTTCTTTTTTGGACTAAAAGGCTTTCATTAAGAACAAAAGAGGAGTACGAGAAGCCACTAATATGAAGAGTAATACGAGACTCAGGGAAAAAGGCTAAACTCGCAAAGTCTAGAAACCAAAGATTTTCCCCAGAGAGACAAAAACACTAAACTATTACACTTATAGGGGACTAGGAAGTCCATCAGAAGCCAGAACCCGCAGGTGGCTGGTTAGCCCATCCTTACTGAAACACCGCCCTTAATCCTATCGCTGCAGTCACATGAGCCGCACGATTTGCTCCACGAGGGATCCAACACCATTCCACATCAGAAAATCCCCCACTCAGACGCCTGATCTCATCCAGCAACGAGAGAATGGTCCAGGCCTTTGTGCACGCGTTGCCCTTTATATTGTCAATGAGGACTTTTGAATCCGATTCCATCACTATCCTTGAGTAGCCTCTCTGTCTCGCGCACCTCAGAGCTTCAATGGCTGATTCAGTTTCTGCATTTACAGCTGCGTTTACTAGCATATCCAAAGCAGAACTCCTTGTTCTGATTTCTCATCACCACACCTAAAACCCGCCACATGGTTTTTCCAGGTAGCACCCAAATTGATCTTAATTGCACCATTTGCTTTCCAGATACCAGAGGGCGGGGTGATGACACCATCCCCATTTGTGGAAGAGTCAGCTTGACGCTTCACAGCTTCAAATTCCGCCGCTGCAGAAACAGCATTGTCCACCACTCTTCCGGGATCAATCATAAGGTCTTCAAAAAGGAATTTGCACCTTGTTTTCCATATCTCTCCCACGCAATAAAACTAGCCAAAGACGGAACCCAAACTTGTTCATTCTTGGACAAAACATGACAGTTTAACAATCCATTGAACCAACGATTAATAGTGGTGAGACTTTGAGGGTTCACTCGGTAATTCAAGGGGGAGCCAAACCAGACCGCTTGGGTCCAAGGGCACAGAAAAATAGTATGTTCCTCATATTAAGCCTGGTGCAGATGGGGCAGATGGGGGACATAATAATCCTTCTACGATACACATTTAGCCTGGTGCGCAAGGCCCTCCCCATCATGCGCCAGAGAAAAAAAACTTGATTTTTGGGAGAGTGGAAATCGTCCATATGCCTTTCCAAACACATCTCTTAATCACATGGGACGAACGGTTATTCCCCCCAATGGAAGAAACAGAGACCACCAGCTTGTTGTAACCAGACTTCACAGAATACAAACCGAAATTGTTCCAAGGCCACACAATTCTGTCGTCCCTATGCAAATTGCCAATAGGATTCTCACAGATTAGCTTAATGGTGTCTTGGCTCACATATTGAGCTATAGCTTTTGTGTTCCATGTTCTGGTCTGACCATCTAAGATCTCACTTACCAATTGAGGAGCATTCAACGGCACATTGATCAATGGATCAACAAAACCGTGGTGAGGAGGAAGGAGCCACCGGTCCTGCCAAATATTGGTATTGAGGCCATTGAAAACTTGATGTCTCATATTCTCCCTTATAACCTCCCTGCCTTCCAACAGACTTACCCAACCCCAGGAGGGATGGTGACCAACCACAGCATTCATAAATTCACAATTTGGAAAATACCTGGCCTTTAACAATTTTGCCCAGTAGGTATTAGGGTCATAAATCAGTCTCCAAACTTGTTTACCAAGGAGGGCTAAATTAAAACTTGTTTACCAAGGAGGGCTAAATTAAAAGTGTTGAGGTATCTAAAACCCAGCCCACCCTCAGATTTAGTCTGTGTACCACCATGGAAAAGTATGAGAATGGTGCACGTGAAGGCAACTTTTAAACATGATATCCCCACGCCAGTCATTGGGTCACACCACGCCAACCACGCTTGTTTGCTTGTAATTTTTGTTACTCTTCTTGTCTTTTAAATGTCAGCAATATATTCTTAAATTATTACACAGTTTCTTCCCAGCCTTCTGGACTTGGTGTAGATTTTTGTCCCTTCCCATAAAGGGCCATCCAAGTATTTGACGGTTCGATTGCATTGAGAACTGGAGGAGCAATTGTAAAGCCATTAAATTCAAACCATTTAATGGTGCACATAAAAGGATTTGGGGGCAAATAATACCTTCGTAAAATTTAAATTCAAACTATATGATGGTGCACATAACAATGGTCATTCATGTCTAGTTGCTTAGCAAGTCTTTCTATTAAAATACAGTATACTAACCCCATAAGAAAAGAGCAAAATATTGAGATAAAAACCACCTTTTACTTGAGACATTTTCTGAATAGATGAATTCTCACATCTTCAAGCATAAGAATATAGTAGACCATGTGCTACAAATTGCAATTCATTTGCAATAAACACAGTACACGTTGTAGACATCAAAATGGTAGGATGCATCGCATTTATGGAAAACGACATAAAAGAGCACTCATTTCTCTTTTGCTTCAATTCTAGAGTACAATTAAGTCTCAGTTCTCTAATCTTTCAAAGGGCGAATCTCGACAGAAAAAGAACCAGTATAAGGGTCGTAAGTAAAACCACAATTTGCATCGCGTTTCGGGCACTCAAATTCCAAGTGTTCACCTTCCTTCCCACATATTGAACAATCCTTGAGAAATGCACGTCCTAGACTTGTGCCACAATCAGCACAACGTGAGTCTCTAAAGAGGCAGCCACATACAAGACATGCAACCACACAACTCTCGCCAACAATTGCGTCCTTTGGGACTTTATACTCGTAAGAGCATTGGTTTGTTGGGTGCTTATTCACCTTTAAACAATACTTACATTCACCTGTGTGCGAAATTTGTAAATCCATTGTTAAATACAACGAAAGCAATAAAAACAATCATTTTTTAAAGACAATGAATGAATGAAGATGATAAAACCCAAAAATCAGTATTGTGAGCATATTACATGGAATAACAACAAATACATAGATATTACGTAAATAGAGAAGCCGCATGCACCCTTTTCTTTTTTTTTGGATCCCTAAAATCAAAAGCATACCAATAAGATTAGGACGGAGGAGGCTATTGCTTACCAATAATATAGTTAGACTATCACTAGTACTAAAAAAAATCAAAAGCATACCAATAAAACATCCTTCATCCTCTGATTCTTCAGTCTCTGATTCTTTAGACTCTGATTCATCAGACTTACTCCCTGTTTCCATGCAATTACATTGTTAAATACACGAAGAAAAAAAATAAAAATAAAAAAAGGGTGATGATGTCAAAGAAGTTAGAAGGAATGACATCTATGATCCCGTCAACTATATTATTAAATATCGGTTTTACATCATGCAAACACCAAAGTAACTTGGCTGGAGAAGTCATCCTTTTAACATATGAGTTATTTTCCACATGACAAAGAATAACAACAAATGCATAGATATTATGTCATAAAATAGAGAACCTCTCGTCTCTAAAATAAAGAGCATACCAATAGAATTAGGAAAGCGGAGGCTAGACTATCGATTGTACTCACACACAAAAAAAAAAAAAAAAAAAAACAAACAAAAGCATACCAGTAGGACTATGAGGGCCCTCGAACAGATAAAAATAAGTACGAATTTCTTCTTCCGTTAGATCTGATAGTTTTGTACTCTCTGATTTAGTCTTTTGTTCTTCAGTCTCTCTATCTGCTTGCACGCAATTACATTGTTAAAGACCGAAAAAGAAGGGGAAAGAATGGGTGATGATGTCAGAGAAGTTAGAAAGGAATGACATCTATGATCCCATCAACAAATAAACTAAATTATTAAATATCGGATATCCATATAAGGCACACACCAAAATAACTTAGATAGGAAAATCATCTTTAAAAACTAATTCAAAATTTTGGCATAACATATGTCCTCTAATTACAGCAACAAAAATAAAAGAAATTTCATATAATCTTCCTCACAAACCCTAATAACTAAAATCAATAGCATACAGGAGCCGTAGGACATAAGGGAGGATATAATAACAATATTACTGAGTGGAGGCAAGGGCCTTCACTGGACCCTTCCGCCCATGCTACTGGACAGACCAAATGTGAAATATTTTCACTGTACAAAGAAAAATTTTCATATACAAAAGTTGTGGCATAAAATTTAAAGCCCAAGTAATTAAATTGCTGATAGTCTTGGTCACCCTTGATTAAAAGAAAAACGAAAAGCATATATACATACCGATTATTGGCGTATTGCAATTGAGGGGAATTGTAGCTGGCGAGAAAAGGTCCTTTCCGCCGCCGTCCTTATCAAGCTCTTCCGACTGAGAATCCAATTTCAGCCACTCCAAAGATGAGACGCTGTCCATGGTTGTGTAGAGTTTGGTGTTTGGCTTTGCGGTTGCGAGAGATAAAACGACGGGCGGTTTGGGTGTAGCGTGAATTGTGAGAGAAAGAAAGAATGCGTTTCTTACTTACATGTTATATAGGCGGTTTGGTGGCTTGATTGAATAACCGACCATATTAGGACCATATTAATCAATATTATTTTTTCCATTTAAGTCTTGATTAAATAAACAAATACCCCAATGCACGCATCTTTAATAACTAGGGCATTAATTTCTAGTTTTGATTTTCCGATTTGGTTTGGGATTTTCGTTTTCTCTACTGGAGCAGGAATATTTAGGTGATTTTGAGTCCCAAATAAAAAAAAAAGTTAATTTAATGTGGTTTTTCCTTTGTTTTACGTTTCCTTTTGCTTTTCAAGTTTGCGCTAATACTTCCAATCCAATCCCATTCCCCTCTGCCATCCTTCCTCTTTTCTTTCCATCTCCTCCTTGGACTCCTCCTGCTCTGTTGCATGCTCAAGCCCTCACTTTATTTATGTTTTCTTTAACAATTATTTTGTGTGCTAATTTGTCTTTAACCATTGGTTTTGCCTTTTCTTTTTTCTCTTTTGTATCATATATTTTGGAACTCTTTTTAAAAAAAAATTCATTGGAGTAATTATCTGCAATGATGGAGTTACTTCTCAACATGGAAATCAAATTACTTGTTGACACTACTAAAAAAAGGGCAAAAGACGACCAGTAAACAACGACGGTAGATCAAAAAACCGTCGTTGTTTTTTAAAAGACGACGGTAATAGAAACCCGTCGTAGAAACGTACTTTAAACACCTAAAAAACGGCACACGTATAGACATTTTGAAACCACGACACACCAAATTAAAAAAGCGTCGTCTTATTACAAAGGTATTTTTCAGAGTTAAAATCTGAACCTAAAAACAACGACTGCATCTATGAAATCACCGCCGTAGAAAGTAAAGACGACGATATAAAAATAAGACGCCGTGTTAATTAATTAATAAACACGACCCAATTTTCTTAGTCAGCGATGCATAAATTCAAAAAAAATCGCCGATTTAAATTAAGTTACCACGACTGTAAATATAAATTTATCGACTTTTTAATTATACTATACTACGACGGTATCCATAACTCTATTGTCGCATAATTGTACTAACCACGACGGTTTGTTAAATTAACGACGTACAAATTTTATGCCATTATTCGTCTATCATTACCAGAATGAACTCTGTTCCTCATCATAATCGAACAATTATTCGTTTTTTACCATTGTTCATCATCATAATTGAACCAGAATGAACAAAGGCAATGTTTTAGAAGTGGATGATGTGCCAATTACTCTCACAAGGAGTTTGAGGGCAAGAAGCTTGTCTCAGCCGCCAAGGAAGGTCTCAAGCTTGATGAGAGTGAAGACGAGGCAAAGAAGAAGGAAGAGTTGAAGGAGAAGTTTGAGGGACTCTGCAAGGTTGTGAAGGATGTTTTGGGTGACAGAGTGGAGAAGGTTGTGGTGTCTGACCGTCTGACCGTGCTGGACTGCCAACATGGAAAGAATCATGAAGGCTCAGGCCTTGAGGGATAACAGAGCGGCTGGGTACATGTCGAGCAAGAAGACCATGGAGATCAACCCAGAGAACCCCATCATGGAGGAGCTGAGAAAGAGGGATGATGCAGACCTTGTTCTCTTTCTGTGCAGAAGGACAATTTTTTAGATGATGTGTGCGTGTTTGTGTCTTTCAGATACACAAACGCGCACACACATCAACATCCAAACTGAAAAATGAAAGCGAGATGAGACAGAGAGGTGATGTGCCTCCAGAGAGTTGAGAAAAAATTGAAACCCTAATTGAAAAATGAAGACGACATAAAGACAGAAAACCATTATTTATAAACAAATCTTATATACCACGTCGGTTTTTTTACATTATCGACGTTTATATATAACATACACGTCGTTTAAATTTAAAATAAGGTCGTATAAATTATTTAACAACGACGCTATATAAAAACGACGTTGTAATTTTTTGGAAAATTAAATTATTGTGTAATTAAAAAAATTACACGTCGGTATGAGTAATTAAAACGACGTGGTATTAATTTTTCACGTCGTTATTATTGAATATAAGGTCGTTTGGTAAATTGGAAAATGACGATTCATCTTTTTTGAAGAAACATGCGTCGTGTAATTCGATTTAAAAACGTCGTTTCATTAAAACATAGCGTCGTGTAAAGTAGTATTATAGGGCAGTGTTAACAATAGCGCCGTATAATGTATCATACTAGGGCGCATACTATTAATAGCGTCGTTTTTATGAAACGGTTTTCGATTATTTTAAACTTTTCGCCTTCCTGACCCATACTTGCACTGTTTCCAAACCCGAGAAAAACTTTCAAGCTTCTCTCATTTTTCATTCTCCAAGAACTGTTTCAAACTTTCAAGCTTATCTCCTCTTCGTCTTCATCTCTGAACTGAAACACCAAACTCCAGAAGAAAGCTTTCATCGCAAGCAAAGGGTAAGCATTTCTCGAAGGATTTTTGTTCCTGTTTTGCATGCGCATATCATTTTCGTTTTTTTAAATCTTTTTACATTTTTTCTTTCCAAGTTTGATAAAATTTGCAGACAAAGACGAAAAGTTTCCAAGTTTGAACACTACTCTGGTTCTTTTACTTCAACTAAATAAGACGACGGTGGCTTTTTATTTACGTGGTTAGATTTATAGACCACGACGGTTCGTCAGTCACCCAAGCGTCGTGTGAAAGTGTTCTTCGTTGTTTTTTAAAATGATATTCTTTTTTTGTTTTTGATTTTTAAGGATATATTCATCGCAGGTTTGATTTCTCTGAACAATGGTTTGATTTTTAAGGATATATTCATCGCAAGTTTTTCCTAATTTGTTTTTGTGGTATAGACGACTGTATATTAATATTTACGTCGTTTTATTTTCAATACCACGGCGAATTTTTATTATTAACGTCGTTGTAATATTTAATACTCTGTTTTTGATTATATCATAAGACGTCGGTTGTTTATTATTGACGTCGTTGTAATATTTTATCACGTCGGTGATTAATTACCGTCGTGTAAATTTATTATTACGTCGGTTGTTTTTTTCTTACGTCGTTCGAAATATTATAATACGTCGTAGTTTATAAATAATCGTCGTGGTTTTACTTAATTTCACTGATATATTTTCACTTGCAGGTTTAATTTGTCTGTAACCATGGTTTCTCAATCCCAAAGTAAGGAGTCTGGCTTGAAAAAAAATGAATCCTCGAAGAAGGAGCTTAGAGTTGTAAATCCTCAAACCAAGTCCTCGAAGAAGATGAAGTTTGTTTCATCTTCTGAGATAGAACCAGCCAACACGGCAACTATTTCTGAGGAGGCAAAGTCAGGTCGGGGTATGAGCACAATGCCCCGTGTTGTGCAGAGAAAAATTCAAAAAATCAAGCCTGTTGTTGAGTACAATGAAGAAGGGAAACCATATGGCCGTGCACATAATGAGATGCAGTCCTACATTGGTGTGCTGGCACGCTCCAGAGTCCCACTTGTGAACAAGAAATGGGTTCAAATATCCAAGGATATAAAAGAGCAGATTTGGGAAGCCGTTGACATGGCTTTTGTGGTTGGTAAATGGGGCAAGCAAATGGTGCTATCTTCTACACTAACGAGGTTTCATATCCTTCCATTCATCAAGGAGCATGATAGATTAAGGCAGCCCCCTGAAACATACAAATTCATAGAGAAAGCTCAATGGGATGCCTTTGTAGCTTCAAGGTTATCTAAAGAATTTGAGGCTGTGCATGAAGAACAATCACAGAGGAGGGAGAAACTCGAGTACAATCATCGATTGTCTCGAAAAGGATATGTTGGTTTTAAGGAGGACTTGAAGGAAATCATGCCTGGGGTAGATATTGATCGATCTACCTTATGGAAAAAAGCAAGAGAAGACAAACATGGTAACATCCCGGATCCAAAGACTGCAGAGAAAGCAAAATTAATTGTAAGCCTACTCACTCTGTTTTAAAAATTTTATTACGTCTGCTGTTATATTTTTGCGTCGTGTGAAAAGTTTTACTACGTCGAAATATTTTAAAACGCGTCGTTAAAGGTCTGAATCTGGAATCCATGCTGTTTTTTGTAATTATATCATAAGACGTCGGTGGTTTATTATTGACGTCGTGTTAATAAATTAATAACGTCGGTATTTAGTTAGCATCGTCTGAAATATTATATTACGTCGATTGTTATGTTATTGAGTCGTGTGAAATATTATATTACGTCTATTTTTTATAAATAACCGTCGTTTGTTTCCTTATTCTGACTTTTTATTATGTCTTTTTGTTAGGATGATTTGCAAAAGCAAGTCTCTGAAGGCACTCTTTCTCTGTCAGGAACCAATGATGTTTTGACATTGGCTTTGGGTCCCGAGCATCCAGGAAGAGTTAGAGGGGTAGGGGCTGGGGTTTCCCCTAAGCAATACTTCAATTTACCTAGACAAGAAGGTAAAGTTTGCTGATCAATTGAAGGAAAGTGTAAGACTTATCCTTCAAGAAGAGACTTTGAAAATGGAGGCTAGATCAAGGGAAGAGAGTTTAAAGATGGAGGCTAGGACCAAGCAATTGGTAGAAGCTGAGAGGGAAAATTTGCTGAGTCAGCTTTCAAAACTCATCCCCAATTTTGATCCAAGCGTGCTGAAACTGAATACATTGTCCCAAATCCAAGGGCAAAGTCCCAAAAATCCAATGTCGGACAAAGCAAGCTGCTCTGGGGCACTTGATGTTAGAGCCCTACAATTTGAGGAGGATACTGCCAAGAATGGGGAAAAGCAGGAGGAAATGGTAACATCTTTGAACTTTGAATTCTCTGTTTCACTGTTTATATTTACCGCCGTGTTAACGTTATACCACGACGCTTTTTATTAAACCGTCGTTTTATGTTATTCAGACGTCTGTAATTATTTCATACCGTCTTCTGTTAAGGTTTACCACGACGGTTTATTTATTTGTTTTAATTTTTCTACAATGTCATTTATATATTTCTTTATTTCTTAAAACAGAAATCCGGGGAAGTAGAAAAGAGAGTAGAAGGAAAGATAGTTGAGATAGTTGAACAGGTAAATTCTCATAACTTTACTTTTTTCATTTTTTTTCAAAAAAATGAATTACCACGACGTTTATTATTTAACGTCGTTTAATGAATGTTACACGTCTGTAATTATTACATACCGTCGTCTGTTATTTAGTACAACGACGGTTTAATTTAATTTTTTACTTTTTGTACAATGTCATATATATTTCTTTATTTCTTATAACAGAAATCCGGGGATGTAGAAAAGATAGTAGAAAATATAGAGGAAAAGAAAGATGAAAAGGTAAATTCCCATAATGTTTAAATTGTTGTACAAGTTTACATAACGTCGTAGTATATGAAATACCACGACGTTTATTATTTACCGTCGTCTAATTAAATATAGACTTCTGTAATTCTTACATACCGTCGTTTATTATTCATTACCACGACGGTTTAATTTAATTTTACTGTTTCATTTTTTTTTACTTTTTGTACAATGTCTTATATACATTTCTTTATTTCTTATAACAGAAATCTGGGGATGTAGAAAAGATTGAAGAAAAGAAAGATGAAAAGGTAAATTCTCATAACTTTGACTTTTTCATTTGTTTTTCAATTTTCAGACGTCTATATTTTCTTTAAACCGTCGTTTGTTTTAAATTTCCACTGCATTTTTTATTTAATTGAATTTTTAAATTGTTGTACAAGCTTTCTTATATATATATATATCTCTTTATTTATTAAAACAGCAATCCAGTGTTGGAGAAAAGCAAATTGAAAAGGTAAATTCATTAATTATGAATTTTGCATTTGAATTAGACGTCGGTTTTATTTAAACGACGTAATAAAGTATTCATTACGACGGTAGTTTTTTCCCCGTCGTGTAACCTTTTTTAAGACGATGTTTTGTTATTTAAACCGTCGTATTTATTAATTTACCACGTCTTTTTATGTTGCTTTATTTCTTCAAACAGGATACTGTAGTACCAGATTATTCAAAGCTGGAGTTGCCATCTTCTTTACAATCCCTTTGTAGTTATGTGGAATCGACACTAAAGCCTCAGCAGAAGGCTATGACCTTTACTATTGAGAAGGAGGTGTTTGGCATAGATCGTAATACCTTCGTCTTGCATGAAGATATTAGCCAATTTGCTGCCATGGAGGAAATTGGGGCAACTGTAGTTGCAGTATATATGAGGTTTGTCCTTATCAAATATTCATTTGACACTCTCCTTTATGCTGAAAAAAAAAAACACTCATGGTTTCAATTCATATATTTAGGTGCCTATTTGATCATTTGAAAGCTGCAAATATGATGAATATGGTTGGCTTTATCAACCCTGCTCTAATTAGTGCCGACGCTGGTTCATTAACTGAAAGATCACGTATCGTATTCAGTCGACTTCAAAAAACAGATGGTGAACAGATTTTCCTGATGCCTTACAATCCAGGGTTAGTCTCCAAACAAAAAACAGTATTTTGTTTGTATGATGCTCTGCATATAAAACTATTTAACCTTTTTATATTTATTTTGTGCAGCCGTCATTGGGTCTTGATCATTGTGAGAGCAAAGAAGGAGACCGTCTATTTTCTGGATCCACTGCCTGGAAATCGAGTGGTGGATGAGGACGGGAAAAACATAGTGAATAGTGCTTTAAAAATGTATAATTCACACATAGGCAGAGTAGGCCGTAAAGCACCTCTTTGGAAAACTCTGCCCGGCACTCCAAAGCAACCAAGCAGTGTAGAATGCGGGTATTATGTGATGCGCTTTATGAGAGACATCATCTTCGATCCTTCCCTGGAATTTGAGAAGATGGTAAGAAGAAAATTTTCAGATTTATTTTTATGTGGGTTTTTATATTATCAACGACGGCAAATTAAAAATAACGGCGTTGAAAATATATACTACGTCGTTAAATGAAAAATAGCGTCGTCTGTGAGATTAATCTTTGTTTATGGACTGCAGTTTGCCAAGGGAAAGGATCAAGCGCCATACCCCCAAGCTGCCATTGAAGAAGTTAGGAAAGAATGGGCAGAGTTTGTTTGTGTTCATATGGAGTAGAGGAATTTTAGCATACTTAAACATTTTTATAAAATGTACAAATTTTGTTAGAATTAGACAAGTTTTTGTACAAAATTGGTTAGAATTAGACATAAACATTCTTAAACATTCTTTATTTCCCTATGAATTTCAAATAGGTTTTCATTATTTTTAAAAAACGGAAATTGTGTGACCGACGTGTAAACGCACTTGCAACGACATAATTCTATAGAATACCGTCGTCTTTATAACTATCAAAATTCAAAATATTCAAAATAAATTTAAAATATAACCAAAAAATGCACCGTCAACCTCCCTGTAAATTTGTTGAGGTTTTCAGGTTGTGAAAAACCCAAGATCACGCTGAACCAAATTTGTTGAGGTTTTCATGTTGTGAAAAACCGTAGTTTTTTAAAAAGACGTTGAACACACATAACAACGTCTCAGTTTTAAAAAGCGACGTAAAAGGATTTTCAAACGACGTTGTTGGTTCTATAGACGACGTTGTTTTCTTGATTTTAGACGGCGAGAAGTTAATAGTTTAGGTCGTGGAAAATGGTTTGTACGTCATTTTCTGTGTAAAAATGGCCATGGTTTTAACTTTAAACGACGTTTGTTTAAAAATTACGTCGTTTATTATAATTTAAAACGTCGTTAATTTATTAACGCCGACGTGGTTTGTGGGTTTTTTAAATAATATTTTATTCTATTTAATTCGAAATATTCATAATAAATTTAAAATAAATCCAAAAAATGCAACGTCAACTCCTATGAAGTCATTGAGATATTTTCTTCCCCCTTAAGCTTTAAAAAATTAAGTTTGAGTTATACAAATTTAAAATTACCACCAAAAAGAAAAATGGTTTCATGAGTCACAACATCACTTATACTTTCATGGTTTAGGGTTTAGGGTTTAGGGGGATAAAGGTTTATTTTTGGGGTTTAAGGTTTATGGTTAATATATATTAGGCAGTAAAACCATAAACCCTTTTCTAAAATTATTTAAACATATATATATATATAATTTAGGGTTTATATTTTATGGTTTAGGGTTTAGGGTATAGATGTAATAAGCGTCATGTTTATTTATATTGTTAACGACGGTTTTTTTGTTTTCCGTCGATGATTATCGAAGTGCGCATTTCTAAACCGTGGTTTCTTTAAAATGACGTTGTACACACATAACAACGTCATAGTTTTTACAAAGCGACGTAAAAGGGTTTTCAAACCGTCGTATTATAAATATATAACGACGATAAATAATTCATAACAGACGTAGTTATCACAACTGCCGAACGACTGTGTATTTTAATAAACGGACGTGGTTGCTTTGGCGTTCTGAAAACGACGTCGTTCTCTTTTTAATACTCGCCAAATGACTTTTGGATTTCTGATGTAGTTATGACGGCGCTTGTTTATCTAAAATGACGTTGATTATTAAAATATGACGTCGCTATGTATATTAGAACCGACGTTGTACTTCGATAATTTGTTTAAATATGATTTTTTCACGCGTTTTTTAAACTCTCAGTTTTCAATTAGGGTTGCAGAATGATTCCTCACAAGAAATTGTCTTTCTGAAAGCAAATGGGTTTGCAGAATGATTCCTCACAAGACCAAGCATGGGTTTGCTACATCCTCCCGTGTAGCAAGGGTGAAACCAGCTTGAGAACCTGCATGAGTGTTCCTGATGCTCGCAGAGACGGACTCAGGTGGTGGCTGTAGCTGGGAGTGGGCTTGAGGTTCAGAATGAGTATGTGGTGTCTATTCATTCTGAACCTCAAGCCCACTCCCAGCTTCACCCCAAAGGCACAACCCACAACAGGTTCTAAGGCTGGTTCCACCTTGCTACACAGGAGTTTTGAAGTTGATCACTGTGGAAAAGGGGACTACAATGTAACCAGGAATCGAGGAGTGAGGGTTCACACTTTGTTGATTTTGATTTTGATTTTGATTTTGATTTTGATTTTGATTTTGATTTTCAGGAATCGAGGCTGTGCAGGAGCTTGAGAACAAGAGGAAGGAGAGGGCCCAACTTGCATATGAGAGGAAGAAACAGTTGAACATATATTTGCCACGATGTATTTGCCAAATTTGTGTACATATATTGTGTAAATATTTAACACGAAGAGATTTGCCTTTTAAGATGAAAATGTTGTTGAGGATTGAGAATTAAATTTTGTTTTGTGTTAAGAAAGATATTACCAAAATAAAAGAATAATTAATTAATTTTAAAAAGCTATAAAAATAAGACGGCGGTTTACAGAGAAGGCAGACGTATAAATTGAAAAAATACGACGGTAATTTTTTACTTAGGACGTGGTAAATAAACACGACAGTAGTGTTGTAGGTACCGTCGTAGTATACTCCAAAATAATAAGTCGATAAATTAATCTCTCGCGTCATGGTATATTATTTAACACGTCGTTTTTTTTAATATACCGACGTGTATTAATTACATTATACACGTTTAGGTCGTGGAAAATGGTTTGTACGTCGTTTTCTGTGTAAAAATGGCCATGGTTTTAACTTTAAACGACGATTGTTCAAAAATTACGTCGTTTATTATAATTTAAAACATCGTTAATTTATTAACACCGACATGATTTGTGGGTTTTTAAATAATATTTTATTCTATTTAATTCGAAATATTCATAATAACTAGTACTTCTAGTTATTCCCAGTTTCTCAGCTGGAAATTCAGAATGTAAGAAATACTTTATTGTGTGAATCTTGTATTCTTAAATTGTTGTTTTGTTGTTTCCTAAATCGAATTAGGCTGTTACTTACGAAACCAGTTGCAGCCTACGAATAAAAATCAGGGAGAGAGAGAGAGAGAGAGAGAGAGAGAGTGAGTGAGAGAGTGTGTGTGTTTGAATACTCACGACATGAGAATCCCGGAGAACTGATCTGAAGGATTCAAACTCTCATCGCTGCAAACAACGAAAATTTGACTCGGATTTTCCGGAATGAAAAACACTAAAAGTTTTTATGTCTTTATATGTAATGGACCAATTTATTCAAAGAATTTGCGCCACTTAATTTTCTGGGCAATGGGCTCTGGGCCCAGGCCCGACACTTCAACCCCAAGGGAAATAGGACTTCGTTTCCTCTTTTTTGGGGGAAAGTCATGTTTGCATGTATATAAATAGGACTTTGAGGCTGTGAAATAAACCCTGAAAGTGAAAAAGAAAGAGACGGTACACAGAAATAAAGAGCCAAGAGCGCCAAGTTTGTAGTATAGAAAATGCCATCATTAGCTGATCTCATCCGTAGTAATGATGTTGTATGGAAGGACAATCGTGTTGTGTACAAGTACCGCAGAATTATTCGGTTAGTATCCTAACAATTGTACACCTATCTCTTTTTTTGTTTCTTTTTCTTTTTCTTATAGTTCCAATATATAATTCTATACGTCATTAACGTGTACTATTTTTATTCTTTTTCACAGTGACATTATTGAGCTATTTGCCGAATTCATGCTCTACGATCAATATTGCCATTGGGATATTCGACACATAAATATCGTTGATGATCGAGTTCGGAAGGATAGTATTTTAAATCCTGATAGTGGACCTATCATGAGAAGAAAGTGTAAGACGCAATTCATATCCATGGTTCGAGACATACTTGGGAATGATAACAATAAAAGGGAGCTAAACCACTTTTATAAAATGGCTAACCATGGGTAAGGAAACAATTTAACTAACTCTTTCTTGCTCTTTTTTCCTTTTATTACTATTTTTTTAATGGAATATTTTTATTTTTATTTGTAGTGTGGATTTTATGGAATTATGGCATCACCCACTACTCATGTCATGTGATGAGAGATTCTATTTCCCTATGCATGCCTTCTTAAGACTTCTTTTTTTTTTTGGTCGAAGCCTTCTTAAGACTTCAACATGTGCCAAAATGGAAAGAGGACTACACTACATCCTACTCGAGGTTTATTAATATCAGGGAAAACTTGGACAAATCCAATTATTCTTGGGCTTTTCAGGAAATTTACGAGGACAAAACGTATGGACATGTTAATTATGGAGATGATGTCGTGGGATTGCTTGCTTACTCAAACTACGTAATCAATCATATCGGTGAAAAGTTGGCATTGGTATGATGTAACATTATTTACTTTGTAAATTTGTTAATACAAATATAATAGATAGAAAGTATCTTAACATATCATTTTTTTCTTCTTCTAGAAAACACATGAAGTAGAAGAAGAGCTTACTTCAATGTTTCCTGAACGACTCACAGATTTATATGATTTCTTTGTTAAGAAAAGCATTAGCATGCGGTTCTTAGCGAGGTAAGGTTTCCTACTTAATGTTTTTTTTTAATTCTATTTTTTTCCCTTCTAACATCTAACCCATCATATTTGTTTTTGTCAGTTTCGACGAAGACGTTTGATGATCATCAACTCCATCTTATCCTGGCAGCAACAGAAAGAAGTATTTGATGCTTAGAACGTTGGGAAGCTTGGAGACACAAATGTGAATGGATCTTTTTCAAACCTAAGGAGATATATATATATATATATATATATATATTTCATATCGATTTCTTAGAGTGGTGTGAGAGTTGTTAGTTGATATGCTTTAGAAGTACAGGGTTTACAACCCATAAATATTTACATTTTTTGGATTTGTTTTATTCCTATAATTAAATTGATTGCAAAAGGAGTCTAACCCAATGAAATCCTTATTTTTTAAAACAAAAAGTTTTATTAACAACTTAAACTTGGTCCAAAATTTCTGATTGTAGAAGAAACTAAAAACTCACGGCAGCAAACTCACAAACAACAAACAGACCAAACACCAAATGATGGCACGCAGATGAAAGGCACGCAGATGAAACCCAAAGAAAATCAAGCAAGAAAACACTCACTCAAGAACTCACACAGACTCAGAAGAGAATAGAAGGAAGAAGACAGAAGCTAAAACTGATAAGCTTCGTTCTATCTATTTTTTTTTTTAAGTTTCAACCAACAACAGCCGCACTTAATACAAATAGAGGCAACGCCTCTTTTAAGAGAAAGAGAGAGACCTTTCAGCAAAAACAATAAAAACATTCTAGAGACAAGTGAGCACACGGCCGACAGCCTGCCTAATACAAAACTAGCCACAGTAGCCTCACTCCTTGAGCCAATAAACAAAACACATCTGACATAAAGCATGGGCATGCTTTTACAAAGTGAATAAAGTATTAAAAGTGGCTTTGAATTCGGTGGACTTGGTTTAACTCTCAACAGCCTCCCTTAAACCAAGCTCATCATAGCTCTCCATTCCCATCATCTTCTTCAGCTTCATGAACGCATCCATCTTGAGACCCTTTGTAAATATATCTGCAATCTGTTCTCCAGTTGGACAATATTGGACTTCAACCACCTTGTCATTTACCAAATCCCGAATGTAGTGGAACTTCACAGGTATATGTTTAGTCCTCCCATGAAAAACAGGATTCCTTGCCAATGCAATCGCTGAATTATTGTCACAATAAATTGTTGTGGGGCTTTTCTGTTCATGATGAAGATCACCAAGTAATTGGCGCAACCATACTGCCTGTGTAGCAGAATTTGTGGCTGCAATATACTCTGCTTCAGTAGATGAAAGGGCTACAACTTGCTGCTTCTTTGATGACCAAGAAATCACTCCAGAACCAATATGAAATGCATAGCCAGAAGTACTTTTTGCACTATCAACATCACCAGCCCAGTCACTGTCCGTGTATCCTACCAGCTTCACAGGACAATTAGCTGAATAGAAAATACCATCACTTTGAGTTCCTTTGACATATCTCAAAATTCTTTTTACTGCCTGCATATGTGACTGTCTTGGACTTTCCATAAATCTACTAATTAGCCCAACACCAAATGTGATATCTGGCCTAGTAGCATTTAAATAACGCAAGCTACCAACCAACTGTTTGAAAAATGTTGGATTAACCAACTTTCCAGCTCCATCTCTCTGCAGCTTCAATCTTTCTTGAACTGGAGTTGAAATTGGCTTGCATGCCTCCATTCTAAACCGTTTGAGGATGTCACCAGCATATTTCTTTTGAGAAATAAAAGTCCCTTGTTCAGTTTGTTTCACCTCAATACCAAGAAAATAACACATCAACCCCATATTAGTCATCTCAAATTGAGATGCTAAAGCCTCCCTGAATTCTACAACCAATCTCATATTATTTCCTGTAATTATCAAGTCATCCACATACAGACAGACAATAACAATATCCCCTTGCTGATTATTTTTGACATACAAAGTATGTTCATATAGACACCTTTGAAACTTGTGCTCCATGAAGTAAGAATCAATTCTGGTGTACCATGCCCTTGGAGCTTGTTTAAGGCCATACAAAGCCTTTTTCAGCTTATACACCATATCATCTTGCCCTTTTTTCACATAACCTGCTGGTTGCTCAAGATAAACCTCTTCTTCCAAAGTTCCATTCAAAAATGCAGATTTTACATCCATTTGGAATATCTTCCAAGCATTATGGGCAGCAAGAGAAATAACCATTCTAACAGTATCAAGCCTAGCAACAGGAGCAAAAACCTCAAAATAATCAATACCTGGTTTTTGCTTGTAGCCTTTAGCTACTAACCTTGCCTTGAAACGATCCACATCTCCATTTGGCTTGTACTTTGTCTTGTATACCCATTTAACTCCAATAGGTGTCTTTCCTTCAGAAAGAGAAGTAAGCTCCCAAGTGTCATTCTTTTCAATTGCATAAATCTCTTCACCCATTGCTTTGATCCAGTGTTCATGTTCACATGCCTCCTCAAATGATAGAGGATCACAATCTGCATATAGGGCAAAATTCACAATTTCTTCATCTGAGGCAACATTTCCTGTTCCCATTTGATAATCTTGGAAACGAGATGGCAATCGATGCTCACGTGTTGACCTTCTTGGCTCAACTTCCTGTTGAATTTCTGGTTCATTTACTTGTTGATCATCTCCAAAATTATAATTATCAGCTGCTGGAAAATATGTTGCAGGTCTGCTTTCATTCAAGGACCAATCCCAAGTTCCTTGCTCATCAAAAATGACATCCCTGCTGATTATAACCTTCTCTGTCTTTGGATTATAAAGCTTGTAGCCTTTTGTGACTGTGCTGTAGCCAATAAAAATGCATTTTTCTGCCTTCTCATCAAGTTTCTTTCTAATATGATCTGGGACATGGGAATAAGCAATACATCCAAACACACGAAGATGCTAAATATTTGGCTTCCTGCCACTCCAAACTTCATAAGGAGTTCTTCCATTCACACTTCTGCTAGGAGCCCTATTCAAAATATACACAGCACAAGCAACAGCTTCTGCCCAAAAATACTTAGGCAAATTCTTCAATTTCAGCATACATCTCACTGATCGGTTCATAATTGTATATCATTTTGTACCCTTTTAGCTTATGATTTGGTTATGTTATTGAGTTAAACTTGTGCTTTTAATCCATTTTCTGTTTTGATAAGTCCATAATTTCATACACTTGCTTGCCTTCTTTACTTAGTGATTTTGCTTAGTTTCTCTTTATTTTGAGTCACTTACCTCTATTTGTGTGTTTTGTAGGTTAAGATAGCAAGAGATCACATTTGATGCAATCCATGCATGTTAAGGGCTGATTGGCAAAGAGCAAGAGCTTAAAGACAAAACCAAAGTTGGGCCACACTTCTTGTCAGTCCAGTTTCGTAAGTCACCTTGCAGGTCTCATTTCAGCAATCTGCACAACTCGGATGAGGAGACATTCTTCATAGAAGTTGTTCAATTGGGTGTTTAGTATAACATATCCAAACTTCAGCCCAATTGAACATATGTGGAGTCCTTAGCCCGTCCAACACTGAACCATGCTCAGGAGGATTTGCAGCTGCCAGCTTTGAGCCTTGTCTCCTCCTTTAAGCCATGTGCCTCACCCATGCTGCAACTGACTTTGGATCCAACATAATGAGTGAAGTGGGGAGGCATTCCAACTATGAAATTCTAAAGGAGCAAGTTGGTACATGCTGGAGCTATTATAGAGAAAGCATGTGCATGCATGTAAAGCAAAGAAATGAAATGAAGTCAATTCCAGTCTCTGTTCGGCTGCCAACTTGCAAGGCCCAAAACGCACACTTCTACTGCTCCGATGGGAATACTTTCTTCATAGAAGTTGTTCCAATGGGTGTCTAGTATAACATATCCAAATTTGAGCACCATTGGATACGTTTTGAAACCTCTGGCCTTCCTACACCAAGACTGGTTCAGAAAACTCGTTTTTCAGCAACCAAAAGGCAACCACATGGGTTGGCAACCAAAAGGCAACCACATGGGTTGGCAGCAAAGGCAGCCACAACTGATCACCTTTGAACCCATGTGAAGATGCTTGAGGTGCAGCAAAAGATGAAGGATGGTGTGGGAGTTCATCATGATGTTCCTCCCTCTTAGCCCTATAAATAGAGAAGCCTTCAAGCTTCAAAACACACCCCAAGGGGGGGAGCTCTCAAACACTTCTCTAGAGCTCCCTTCCCTTCTCTCCCTCAAATTCTCTTAGTTTCCTTTCTAGTTTTCAATTGTTGTAATGAAATATTTGTGCTGAAATTCTCCTTAAGTTTTTCAAGTTCTACTTTACTTTTATTTGTAATGTACATTCTTTCTTAAGTATTCAAGTTTAATTAGTTTCCAAGTTTCAATTATGATTTTTGTTCTTATTCATTATGCTTATAAGTTAATATGCTAGTTTGAATGATTGATCACCATTTAGGCTTGCATGTTAGCTATCTTGGTTTGAATTAAGAGTAGACACCATGCTTTAATTCGAATTGAACTATGAATAGGAAGAGTATGTATGGACATTCGACAACAAGGATTAGATACATGCTTGGTTGTTTAAATTTTTCTTCTATGCTTAATGGGTTCCTAATGCTTAGTTTTAGGTTAGACAACAAATATTTTAATTGGATAATTAAATAATTATCCTAGTGTAATTAGGATAAATAGAAATATACATTAATTTATTTCCTAATTTAATTTGATTTCCAACATGCATTAGGGTTTAGGACGTTGAATTAAAATATTAGAAGATATCTATTTGTATATAAATAGGGGAGCTGGATGAGCAATTGAAGACATATAACAAATATTTTCATCTCCAAAATCCGTACATTAGTCTTGATCAAGTGAACAACTTCTTGCGGATCCAATTCTTGATGGACGCCTTACCCACGGAAATTCATCAAGTACCTCGACTTTTTCTTCTTTCTCCCTCTCCCTTTGGTGAACAAAGGATGCACCCATTGAAATACGATGGCGACTCATTGACAAAGAGCAAACATGCAATTGTTCCTCAATTAAAGTCCATGGGTTCTTATTATGAGCACGATTTTATTTTCTGCAACTTGTTTGGCTTTACGAGGGCTGATGTGAGGAATGGAAGATCATTTGTCTTGGTGAATCCTTTGAAGAGAGAAGTTCTAATGCTCCCAACTAAGAGTGACCTCCAAGTTCCACCTAATAGTTTCTGCAACAGTGATACTTTTGGCATGGGATTTGATAATATGACAAACACCTACAAGATTGTTCGTGTCTCCCGCTATCTAAAGGAGGACCGCCAGACAGTGGTGACGGCTGAAGTTCTTGTATTGGGGACAAGCTCATGGAAGGAGTTACCCTCAGCTCCCCCTTGCTATCCATCTTGCACTGTGGCAACATCTACACATGGAGCCGTGCATTGGCTGATTAGTGGAGATGACAAGTTGTCGGTACATATACTTTCTTTTGACTTCAAGAACGAGGAGTTCTATTGGACTCCTCATCCCCTTGCCTTAAAAATAAAGCTGGATCTTTCGCTTTTTGTTCACTTGCTTAATTTCAGGGGATCTTTGGCCCTAGTTGATGTTTCTTCGTCAGATATAGAGATATGGGTATTGGTATTGAAAAATTATGATGGTAAGAAGAAACATGAAGAAACATGAGTGGGTGCTAAATTACAAAATATTTATGCACAAACATCCTCTTCGTCTCGGGACTCATGCGTCTGGGGTTTTCGACTTTGGCGAGTGGGAGCACGGTATATTTTTCCACGAGGAGAACTATCTATGTAGGAGAAGTATATTCTTTGTGGATCTAACACGTAAGTCCATGAAGAGTGTACTACTCAAAGATAGACAAACTCATATGACGATCCATAGTTGTACCGACAATATGATTTCTCTAAAGAATTATGGGGATTTGGTTGAAGAAGAAGAACAATGGCACTCAAAGGTTATTCTATGAGAGTGAGACTAGAGGAAGTTTGTGATCTTATTATTACTATTTTATATTTTTCTTTTTTTAATATATCGGGAAAATTTTGAACTTCTGAACTCTTGTAACATTCATACAATTTTTAACGCCATGGCCAATTAGTTACTGGTGTGTCAAGTAATAATAAAATTAGAATACAGTGTTTTTTCATATAATATTAATCAAAACACTGACCCGCCGAGTTTCTTATCAGTTTGATAATATCCAACATCCCCAGTATCACTGACGTAATGATCACGTTTTATGCTTGTTATAAGTTAAGAAACTCCCAATAAGTGAAGTGGGAGAGGCCCAGATTTCTTTGGCTCTCTGTAGTACTTCCCAAGCACAGGCTTAGCTGCCGCCATCTGAAAAGATTAATATGAACAAGAACCATATCAAAATGGGGTACATAATTGAATTGATTTTTCCCAGCTAAATGGTGTTTAGGCATAAGTGGTACTCACTGCTTCTACTAAGCTATAGTGTGGGATTTAAGGGAACAGGTGATGTATGACATGGGTTCCAATGTCATGATGGATGTTGTTGATCAATCCGTAGTCTCGATGGAGGGTTGTCAATCATCCTCTTAGATAACTCCATTCCTGTTTGATAAATGCAGAACCAAACTTCAGCCTTATTCAGTTCAATAAGTGCTAAAGCGTTGACATTTCTCGGATAGGTGATAAATTGAACACTTTATCTTTCCACGATACCATGAGAGTTTGTCCTCATGGCCATGGTGATGCAAGTAAGTGACTAAGTCCAACCACATGACAAACAACAGCATTTGAACGTAAGTCCAAAGACATTAATGTGAGAATGGTAGAGATTTTCATTTTCTACCAATTATGTAGAAGCACAAGAAATAGAACATACCCGCCATAGAGCTTACGCATTTGGCCCGGACCCATTACGAAAGACAGACCGACTAGCAGCGCAGCCATTGCTGTCCAACAGGCATGGAGGTAATGATATTTTCCTTTCATTTGGGACAAACTATTCGCTCTTTGGATCAAAATGAGAGCCACTCTTTCCTGGACTCCGACTCCAATGTGATTGAAAGAAATCAGCATCATATACCCAATCAGAGAAAGAAATCCCCAAGCTCATTAATTATGTGTAAATAACTAAGAAGCAAGACAGGAGTCTCACCGGATAGAAAGGGTAAGCAAGCATAGGGAATGGCAAGGTGAACGTCAATATGTCTGAGTAGCCTTATCCAAAGTCTTCTATACTTTCTCAATTAACAGCAAAATCAGATGATGGATAGTACTAATTCAATGACTGAATGACTCAAAAGAGAGAACTATAACTGAAGAATTTTGAAGCCGATATTGAATGAAAGAATGTTGTGCCACTAAACGCAGGGTTTTTGTTGCCCCTTAGATATGCTTCTTTGAATCTCCCTTATATTTTGCAAGTAATAAGGGCAGTTTGGGATTTCTGTCACTTTTTAAAAAAGTTGCTTCTGTTGTGCTTTGAAAATAATTAGTTGTAAAGTAAACAAACAATATTTTTAAAGTGCTGTTAATACAAAAAGCATTGTCAAAACGGTTTGGTAAATTTTAATATAAAATTATTGTAACTGTGAATAATAACTAAAACAGACATGATGTTGAAAGTGTTACGCGCTAATCATATAGTGGTAGTGGTGGTGGTGGAGGTGGTGGTGGAGAGGATGGTGGTTGTGGAAGTGGAGGTGTAGGTGGAGGTGGTGGAGGTGGAAGAGGAGGTTGTAGTGGTGGCGGAGGAGGAGGAGAAGCAGTGGCGGATCTAGGAATTTTTCAGGGGAGGTGCAAAATCCTAATGTCACTCATAATTAAAACAAATAAGAGTAACTAATGGATTATAGTCTATATGGATATCAATTAATATGAACAAAATCCTTGTCATTGACATAGTTAGTTTACTAAAATTCATATTAAATATGAATAAAAATCCATGTCAATTACATAATTAATCTAACAAAAGTCAATACCAATTAATCTAACCAAAAGCACATGTAAATTGGAGGTCATGAAATAAAAGTACACGTGATTAAAAGTTTGGGGTAATTTTCGGTGAATTTTTTGGCACACATATGGGTTTTTAATGAATTTTTAAGCTAGGCCAATTAGAAATAGACATGTGTTGGCTTGCTATTGGCCATTTAAAAAAGAATCAAAATCAGAAGCACGCGGAGTCTTCTTCTTCCTTAAACTGTGCCTCTTCAACTTAACTTCAAATATTCAAGAAAAACTTCGAAAATTCATAACTTTGGTTGTGTAGCTTCGATTGATGAACCGTTTTCTCCTACATGCTTGTGAGATCGAGCCCAACAATATAAGGTAAATATTTAGGGTCTCACACAACAGCAAACAATACAACGTCTTTGAGGCATTTAGTCGAACAATTGGTGGGCACTAGCAAAGGGGCAAATTCCGGCATCCCCAAGGAAGTTTCCGGCGAGGGGAGGTGCAGCTGCACCTCCTTGCGCCTCTGTGGATCCGCCAGTGAGGAGAAGGATGTGGTGGTGGTAGTGGCAGTGGTGGTGGAGGTGGATGTGGTGGGTCATTTTTAAAAAATTAATGATGATATTTTGTGAATTAAAAAAATTCATCAAAGGTTCATCTCTGCTTCTTTTAAAAGTAGTTTTGAAAATAAACCCAGAGTCTACTTTTAAAAGTAGCTGTCAAAAGGCCACTGCTTTTAAAATAATCGGGATATTTTATTTTTACCCAACACCTTAAACTACTTAACTTTAAAGTGAAGCAGATTTTTGGCCAAAAAAAGCAATCCCATATGGAGAAGAAGAACTTGAAGAAGAAACAATTAGGGTTCAGGTAAGGTTCTAAAATAACACAAATTTCTATAAAATAACCGATATTAGAGAGAAACTACACAAATTTCTATTAATTCAACTCAATTTAGAAAAACAGCTACTTCGATGGAGATGTAAGCTTTGTAATGTAACCACTCTAGTCAAATAGAATGAAATCCAATGGGGTTTCTTTCTTCCAATGTAGCAAAAACAAACATGAGCAAGGGGAATGGTATCAACACTCATTAACACATAGTATTGAAAAACCTATGTTTAGTTAGTAGTATATATCCACACAAAAATTACTTGCCAATTTTAAGAATAAAGCATGCGGAAATAAATATTTATGTGTCGTAAGCCTTATACTTCTAAACCTAAAGCATCAAATCAATAGGAAAAATTAAGTACATTATTGTTGCAAGTAGATAATTATTATCTTCAATAACAAAAAAACATTAATATTATATATCCAACCAAACATTAATATTACACTAGGATAATTATTTAATTATCAAATTAAATTAGAAAATAAATATTTGCTCCTACTTATAACTTTCATTACGATATTAGGAAATAAATTAATGGCTATTTCTAATGCATGCTGGAAATCCAGTTAAGTTAGGAAATAAATTAATGCATATCTCTCAAAGAAGAATGAAATAATAGTATATCTCCCATATATAAATTGCATATTTTGCCTTTATACAAATTATACAAGTGATAATCTACTTCTAATCTAATCTAAACTACAGGAATGAGGATTCAAACTTGAGTAGAGTGGAGAGCATATCCTCTCTAACCCACTTGGCTAAGCTCATATATGCATGTTTTGCCTCTTAATATACAATGTATGTTTAAAATCCTCTAAACCCCAATAGAATTTTCTTAAATCAATAGAATAAAACCTTAAAATTTATTTTTTCAATTATATATACATTGTATTTAGGCTTCATCCAAACTATTTTAGAGGCTATAATTATTTCGGCCCTACAAACCTTCTCACTCTTAATTTGATGTTTCCTTTGTCTCCCTCATATTTCAAGTGTTAGAAAACCATCGCCGTCATACCTTTTTTTATTTCCATGCAAGAGCAGAACTTATTCTTTTTTTTTTTTAATGACGTATTTAGTTTTTATTTTTCATTTTCATGGATTGACATGAGCTGTAAAATGTCTGCGTTGAAGTGGTTTTGCTGAAGCATTTGGCTTGACTTGGAAAATAAGCAAACTCTCCACCCATCAAACTACCACGCAGATGAAGTACACAGCACAAACCAGAGAATGTTGGTATACTCACTACACGAAAACATAAAAAACAAAAGTAATTAAAAAAAGTGTTCCTTAGCCTTTACTTTTCTCAAACATAAAGTTATTCATAATTATTAGGATTTGTTGCTGTAAAACAAATCATTATGATCAAGAGCCTTCAATGATGCATCAACTATACGCTTGACCGGTTGAAGCTTTGTTGTTGTTGGGGACAAAGAAAGCTCACATGCATGCTATATGCCTAGACCATTCGAGACTGCATTTTACAACCCTATTTTCATATTCATAAGAAATAACTTCAATTTACCAACATGGTCTAGTTAGTGGAAAAGGCCTTGATTGTCGAGGGTTCGAATTTCCATAGTACCTTAGTAGTGTGCGTGTAAGAAACTTCATCCCTTTGTAGTTTAGACTATCGCTTCTATTAAAAAAAAGAAATAACTTTAATTTTCACAGTTTATTTACATGGACATAAATAAAAGGGTATGATTAGGTGACCTTTTTAAAAACTAATGCATGATTAGATGACTTTGGGCAAACTAATTATAATGAATTTTACAGTAATTAATATTTGTGGTTGTGGCCTAATAGTTTTAGACTTCAGACAAATTTTTTTTAATGTCTATGAAAAAACCTTTCTGTTAATTTAGTTTGTTCATTAGCAAATGTTATAATTTATGAGTTAGGTTGAGAGTAATTATTATTTTAGATTATTATAAATAAACCCAATCCTAGACACGTATTTATAAAAAAACCCACGCACTATTTAAACATAGAAACACACCCAAAATCAACCTCAAAATCAACAATTGTATATTTTTTGGGTGTGTTTATAAATGGGTTTTGAGTGTGTGTAATGATGGGTTTTGGGTGTGTTTATAAAGTGTTTTGGGTGTTGGGTTTTTTTATAATTTCAGACCCCATTTTAGGTGTTTTAGTGAAACTCCCTTATTATTTCCTATACCCTCTACTTCCTTACCCATGGCATAATAGGTTGAGAGTTATATATTATTATTTGGGAGAAAGTGGTTATATACAGTGACAAACAGGAGTTACATGCATGAATGGATTTAATAATAGCCAGCACAGGCTCAATCCAAAAAGGCAAAGCACATTATGGCCAAAGTTCATCACTCCTAAGAAGAATTTCAAGCACTGTTTCAACACAAAATCATAGTTTTGTGGACATGAATTAGTGAAAGGTGAAGGATGAAAATGGACAATGCTCATAAATCTATATCCATGGCCATCTGATTGAAACTATCCATCCTCCAACAGTGTTGACCAAACTATTTATTATTAGCCTTTTTGACTTCATAGAAATTTGAACTTTTTAAGAACTGTATATGACTGTTGAAGCTTCCCCATCAAAATCCACAGACAAAAACAGACTGCCTGCCTTTGTGTTGAGTGCTTAATTCCATATCATCACCACAACCTGCTGATCATTCTCATCTAACTGAGACTAAGACCAACTTGGCAAAGCTTTGAAATTACTTCTGTCTCTCTGTCTCTCTCTCTCTCTCTCTCCCTCTCTCTCTCTTTGGGCCAAGTTGAAGGAATTAGTTAGCCATGGCTTATAATAGAAATAAGCAAGCAGCAACTGAGAAAGACAATTCTCCCTCCACCAAAAGCCAAAGCCATTTCTTCAAGATAACCCCATTTCACCGAACACCCAATTAAACAAACTTAACCTAATAATACTAAATCAGCAAATCCACTTAAACTTAACTTCATGTTGTTCATTTCTTTCTTATATTTCCTTCTTTCTCCCTCTCCCACTCCATCTCTCACTACCTCTTCTTCTCCACTCTCTCTCTCTCATGCAGCTACCTCGCAGAAAAACGGCATTTCCCCTTGAATCTGTGTCAATGAAGGCACGCAAGAACAACAACCTCCCCATATTCGTGGTGGTCTTCTCAATATTCCTCTTTGGGATCTTCATGTACAATGAAGATGTGAAGTCCATTGCCGAATTTCCATTCTCAACGCCTAAGGCTCAGGAGCTCCAAGAAGATGAGTCAAAAGAGAGCAACCCTGTTCAAGAATCAAAACAGAGCATCCCTGTTCAAGAAACAAAAGAGAACACCCCTGTTCAAGAGACCAAACAGAGTGACTCTGTTCAAGAAACCAAACCGAGCGAAATCCAACACAGGGTTTCACTGAGTTCAAGAGCTCAATTGGAAGAAACCCAGTTGGAGAATAGCTCCGAGGAAACCCAAGAACCGGTTGATCTGAAATCCATCACGGAAAAAGACGATGAGCAGAAGATTGAATTGTTGGGTTCTCAACAACCAGAGGAAGAGGAAGAAGAGGAAGAGATTGAATTGCCTCCAGAAGACTGTGATTTGTTTAATGGAGACTGGGTTTTCGATCCTGTCACCCACCCTTTGTACAAAGAAGATGAATGCGAGTTTCTCACAGCGCAAGTGACTTGCATGAGAAATGGAAGAAAGGACTCTCTGTACCAACATTGGAGATGGCAGCCCAGAGATTGTAATCTTCCAAAGTAAGCATACATGCCTTTGATTCTCTGATTCCATCTTTTCACATTAATTTTGATTTTAATTTTAATTTCTGGGTTTAATGATGATGATTGTTGTGTGCTTAAGGTTCAATGCAAGGCTGTTGCTGGAGAAATTGAGAAACAAGAGGCTCATGTTTGTTGGAGACTCATTGAACAGAAACCAGTGGGAATCCATGATATGTTTTGCTCAGTCTATCATTCCTCCAGGCAGAAAGAACTTGACAAAGAATGGCTCTCTCTCTGTTTTCAGAATTGAGGTGCATAAAATCATCTTCTTCTTTACCCTTTTTTTTCTTCCCGTTCTCTTAATTTACTCAAGCAGAAAGTTATTTACACATGGCCCACCTTAGCTTTGTAGAAAAAGAACAATTATTTTTGTTTCATGCATGTAAGTCTGTCTGGCATTCCAGCAAGCCAACAGCTCTAGTGGTTAAGAATTGGCATATTTATGAGCAGCCGACACATATTTCTGAAACTGGATTATGATGTTTTGTTGTTTTTTTCTTCTTTTTATTTATAAAAAGTTTATTTGTTTATGTGGTTATAGGACTATAATGCTACAGTGGAGTTCTACTGGGCTCCATTTCTGGTGGAGTCGAATTCAGATGATCCCACAATGCACAGCATATTGAATCGTATAATCATGCCCAAATCAATCAAGAAGCATGGAGAAAACTGGAAGGGTGTGGATTTCCTCATCTTCAACACATACATTTGGTGGATGAACACTTTCAAAATGAAAGTTCTGTAAGTAGCTCATTTAATCACCTCAAAAAATATAAATAAATTCTGCCTCCAAATTAATAATGTTAATTTTATTTGTTGTTTTTTAATGACAAAAGACGAGGATCGTTCGATCAAGGGGCCACGGAGTTTGATGAGATCGAACGGCCTGTAGCGTATCGGAAGGTTATGAAGACATGGGCTAAATGGGTGGACAAGAACATTGACCCTAATCGGACCACTGTCTTCTTCACCAGCATGTCTCCTCTCCACATCAAGTAATTTTCACACTCCTTTACTATATTATTTTCTTATGCTTCAAAATGTGGAAACAGTTTTGCCAAAATATTTGCATTTTTATTTAAAAAAAAGAAAACGTAAAACAAAAGCATCGATAATAATTACGAATTAATATTCTCTGCATTTACAAGAGATTTATATAATCAAAGTCATTTGTCTCACTGGTAAGATAATACCAAGAAACAACTGTAAGTGTGTTCACCACATGGGCACTCAAGAATCTTAGTTTGGTGATTCTTGATTAGGGCCCTAATTAACTAATTTGTAATGGTTTTAGATTTAAACAAAGATTAGAGCTTTAGTGCCAACTTTTTAATGTAACTTTACCCGATTGTAAATTTCAATTTACCCAACTCTGCTTTCAATCAATTCATTGTGAATTTGTGAGGCAAGTCTTAGTCCTGGGCCAAGTATTCGTTCAGAAAGTGCATTTATAGCTCAGCTAACATTACTTTTTCTAATTGTCCAGAGGTTATGTGAAAGGGAAACAAGAATATAATAATACCCCCATTAGGTGAGCATGAGCTTTGGTGGTTGATAGTGGGTGTATGAATCCCCAAAACCTTTGATTAGACCCTAATTTATGGTTTTGGTTTTGGTTGGTTAACCACTACATATTTGATATTTCCAAATAACAATCATTGTATATAAATATATGTTAAACGAGTAGTTGTGCAACAGTCAGTCGAACATGAGCTCGTGATGCAACGACAAACAATCGTTGATCAAAGCAAGCTCACACAATAGCGTTTTCCACATAATATTATTGACATAATGAACATTACATGCGTGTTACACGAGTAATTGTGTCAGTTTCAGTCGAATGTTTAGTTGTTGTGCTAGCATCAGTCGCACATTGAACATTATTGACATAATTAAGTAATATTGTGCATGAAATGAAATGTAACAGGAGTTTGGATTGGGACAACCCAGATGGCATAAAATGTGCAAAAGAGACGACACCAGTTTTGAACGCAACAACTCCATTGGAGGTGGGCACAGATCGCAGGCTGTTTGTGATTTCAAGCAACATAACTCGATCAATGAAAGTGCCTGTTTACTTTCTTAACATCACAACCCTCTCTGAGTTTCGCAAAGATGCACATACCTCAGTCCATACAATCAGACAAGGCAAAATGTTAACACCAGAGCAGCAAGCAGACCCAGAAACTTATGCAGATTGCATCCATTGGTGCCTTCCTGGGTTGCCCGACACGTGGAACGAGTTTCTCTACACACGTATCATTTCCCGCTCTTGACACATAGGAAAAATTCATACTTGTCTTGTAATTTTTTGTTTTAATTTTGGGTCCAGTTCATGTAATTTCTCCTCAGTTTCTTCTTTTAATTTCGTATAGCTTGAATTTTAGGGTTCAACCTTTTTTTCTTCTTCTTTTTTGGTTCATTTTTCAACCAAATCTGACTGAGGTGAATGCTACTGTTCTGCCAAGTCTCACAATTTGCTAAGGCTGAAACGCCACCTGAATTGTATAATTCATATTCGAAAGAAAAATAAAGAAAATGCAAAACATTACTTCACATGTTTATTAACTCCTTTTCTTTTTAGTGTATTTATGTTTATTTATTTTTTAAACCAATACCACTGCATAATTGTGTTAATTAGGCAAAACTTATGATGGAGCTGTTTGAGGGCAGCTTTGACAAATAACAGGGGAATTCACCGTTGGTTTTTGCTTAGTTCTTACATTTCATAACAATTTTACTTCCCAAGCAAATAGAACATCATAGATCTTAGCAGAGCATGCCATCTTAACAAGGAGACATTTACCGTTTACCAAATACTTGCCCGCGCATAATTTTTCCTATTGGTTTCTTGTGATGCACACCATATGAAGAGAATTGTTTATGAATTAATTGGAGAAATGATTTTTTTTTATTTAAAGATTCCATGGAAAAGTAGGGGTTTATGCGTATATATGCCATTTTATTACAGTAGTTTAAAATCATTTTAATGGCTTAAACATAGAGGTTAAAATAAAACGAAATTTAAGTGCTTATCGATTTTTTTTCCTAAGATGATGATAGAGTTCAAAGTGATGCAATTAGTGCATAGGATAAGTGAAGTATGCAAAGAGAATTCTAAGTTAATTTTTCAATTTTTGTTTTCATAACCCCTCTTTGCTTTTCTCACTCATCTTTTTATAAATAAATAAATAAATAAATAAATTTCACACATCTACAATCGGACATTTCGAATCTTGAAACCAATGATTGAGAGATGATACTACTAAGATAAATAAATTTCACATTTAATTGTGTCATTTTACATATACATGTAGATAGGGGATATTGTATCCGTCCATGTTAACAGATGGGGTCGATGCCTTGCAGATGAATGTGATTTGCTCCACGATATTTAGTATTACTCGAGTGGGAAGCACAGAACAAGACCATACCAGGAGTCTGGAGATGAACATTCTGTTACAAATGGTCTGTACCATCCATGCCTCATCGGCTGCCCTAAGATGAAAATAACTTATCTATCTCAGCAATGGCATTGATGTGGGTTCTCGGAAATAGTAAATGCAATAAAGGGACCAAAGATGACGACTTCAGCTTGGGCTTGACTTTCTCCACGGCCACCTTAATTACGGATGGAGACGGTACACCAAACCACTGAACGTACCAAGAAAGGAGTAGTCGCCGTTTATCTCCCTGTGATTCCCCGTTCGGCCACCTCCCGGAATGCACATAATTACAGAAATCATCCTTCAAGTCCTGAGAACAGTTTAGGAGCTCTTCCACCTGCTTCCTAAGACATGCTATAAAGTTAGATTGAACATTGCCACCTCTTGAAGAGGTCAATCTTCCGCTCAGCAAAGCCTCATTGTATGCTAGTGCAAGCTGCAAGCAGAAGGGGGTAGATGAAAAAATACAGTGCAACAAGTTATGTCATTGACAAAACAAAAATTGATTAACAAAAGAAAAAAAAATCGATGTGATTTTAATCAATTGCACATTTAACTTGTTTTTCTTTCTTTCTTTCTTTGGTTAATATCCAAATTGCATATTCAACTCATCCTAATTCAATCAGTGATCATATTGGTCTAAAGTGGCTTAAAATATCATCCTTATGAAATGGCTTTGTAATCGAAGTTTCACTCGGGCACCATCAAAATAATACCAATGTTCAACTCTACATAATTAAAACAATTTTGAATCATTGCAATGTAAGGTATAAGTCGGAAGAATTTAAATGTCTATAGAATGCCACCTTAAGATTAGAGATAGCGAGTGAGTCACATAAAACAACAGAATCACTGCTAAGTTGCCTTGCCATTGATCCAATTGCCGTGTATAATGACAAATAGACCTGCATAATTTTCAGGAGATCACATCGAGTTCATTATAAGAAGGTCGCAATAAGAAATGGAGCATCTAATAAGCATTAATTAAAATGAAAAGCATAATCCACTTGACATTGAATAAAATGAAAAGCAAAAGTCAGGTTGCATTTGAATGTGTCCCATCTAAATAATGTCAATCTATACCTCTCTGCAGGTACAAGCAAATAACAGCCCTTTTGGCATCCAACCATACTGGAAGAACTAACTCGGTAATTCAAGGTTCATTTAAATTGACAAGACAGAAAAATAAGCTCATCCTTGCATATTTTATGGTTACCTGTAAAAGAGCAGGTCTGTCCTTGCTCACACACTCGAATAATACTTGCAAGCAAAACTCCTGGAAATCAATGTCAGATCTGCATATATATTTTAAGACTGGTTATTTGAGAGAATGGAAAAGAAAAGAAACAGAAGGTAGCAAAATGTGAAGCTAAAAACTGGAAAAAAGAAAGAAGAAAAAAAATCTGCATACTTACCTGCTCTTCCATGAAGGGTCGCAGCAGAGTTGTGCAAAAGCAATTAAGCTAGGATCAGATGAGAAGGTAGCAACCAACTGGTCAACAGTAACAGAACCAGGTCCATTGTCCCCAGTGGAGCATGAATCGCGTGCTTTTAAACTTGTCAAACCAAACACCTGGACAAAGAACAATTTGGTATCCACAGTATCATCCAAGACAGATCTCAAACATATTTACCAGTGGTAGAGAATTTTTAACCTTATGCATTGCCCGTGACAGCAGTGACTGACACCCTATAGGATCATCAATATAGGAACAAGCTCCAACTTTTCTCTTGATATACAAAACACCAGAATTAAATGGGCTATTCTTGTCCCCAGGGGTCCACCAAGGTTTATCTGTTTAACAAAACATGGAACGCAGCTAAACATTGCAGAGCCTTGAAATAACAAAAATAAAGTTTTTGTTTGACTATTAAAAGTAATCAAATTATCGGAAGTAGCATACATTAGCAAAAACAAGCAGCAACAAGTGCATACCTTCAGGGACTAGATCTATTACTTGCGGCCAATACCGAGGGCCACAAATGCGTATTGCCTTCAGCTGCAAACAGCAGAAAATCAAATAACCCATCAACCTCAAAGCTCTAAGTTTAAATTTTTTTTTTTTTAAAACATATATAAAAGAGCCGACAGATTTATTTCCAAGGTAATTAATTACGTAAAGTCACACAGGAACATAAAATCTGCATATAAATATATTGCATTTGGCGGTCCATAAAAGCTCCAGTAAAAAATTGTCATGGTAAAAAAACTAAAATATTTTATATAACAATTTCTTCAAATATTTTTCTTGAAAATCCAAGAGGACGAAAATTTCCATGCAGAGCTAGCAGCAAATTTTCCCAAGTATATGTCTCATACTCACTTCAATTATATGGGGAGAGAGAAGGAAGATAAAGAATTGACTTTATTCTTAACTGTTAAAACTTACAATGGCACGTTCTGGCAGAAGACAAGGTGTAACCTCACAAAAACTTGTTTCTGCATAATGTTCAGTTTCCCTTATAGTAACTTCAAGAGGGGCATACACAGGTAGACCGGTGTCAACATCAACCGTCTGAATCCAACGAGCTTCCGTTGCAAGTACATACAAGTGCCGGAATGCCTGAAAATACACTTCATAAAATCATGATACTAATAAACAGCAACCAGATATTATGGGGGGAAGAAGCAATCCCTCTCTATTGGCATGACATCAAAGTCACCTGACTGAAATATATATATATATATATATATATATATATAAATATCAAATGTTTTTCCTTATGGCCATTTTTATTCAAAATCCAAATAAGGACAGTTCTTCAAATTTCAGTAGCTGTCCAATGTACCACAATAACTAATATTGCTTATTGGTCCACTGATATTATATAATAAACAATTGAATGAATTTTTCAAACCCAATTATTGATGTATGTAATGCCTGAGAAAACCTTTTAAACTTCACTGAATTTTACTGTACCTGGAGGTGGCATCGATTATCATTTGGTCCAGTAGGCAAACGTGGATAGAGAGTAATCAGCAAAGCAGCAACTGAACTGTTGCTTGTTGAAAATGTCTGCGTTCCTCCCCCAAGGAACAAGAACCCAATAGCTAGGCTTACCTAGAGTCACCAGAGTTACAAATGCAACAAAATTTAAATTGGAACAGAATACAGTCCTTTCAACATAATTGACTTTCAAATTATAAATGTATAATTGCAAACATAGTGCCACTGCCATTCATTTGAGAAAAAAAAACCCCAGGAATGCTCATCTCATCTCATCTCAAAGTACATCATGTAGAAAGTCAAATGTGACTTAGAGGATGGAGCTTTCAAAGCATTTCACATTATTTTTATATTGAGGATTCTTCATAGAAATGCTAAACATCTCTTGCACATTACATGAGACTCAGAGAAAACCAACCACCTTTTCTTATCAAACTATGTTTTTTGATAACATGATTATGGAAAAAATTATAAACACAAGTAAAATAAAATCCTCAGCAGCTCCTGCGTAAATGAACTCTGCAGCATTTGGAAGGGCATTACAACAGTGTAAACATGATGGAATGCATGGATGAAGCAGAATGGGCAATGAATCCCACATCTTTTTGCATTGTGTATATCTCCCAAAACACACCACCAACAAACAACAGCTTAAAATTTAAGCATTTGCAGCTAATATCACAATGTTGTCCACATAAAGATTTGCATATACTCACATGTTCAAGGGGAGCAGTGATTTTCTTGTCAACAAGCCCAATAATGGGTATGCCGTCAAAAAAATTTCAAGCAAAAGAATGAACATTTGTATAAGAAATATGAGATCAGACAATAAGCAGTGGAAGACTTACCGCCATCTGAACACCATAATTAACATGTCCATCCGCAGAATTTCTGTTCCGGAGAAATCTCAAGAGCTTAAAGGTTTGTAAATGTCCAGAACCAGCCATAACCTGCTCTCTCAGAGAATTAGCACCAAACACTTGACGGCATTAATAACAGAAAATATTAGAAGAGAAAGCAAAACAAAAGAAGAATGAAAAGATTACCACAGACAGGGAAAGAACAATAAGATGAAGGCATATCTCCAATGTGCCCCGATCGACATAGTGAGACAATCCCCTTGGGAAGGTTCCACTTGTAGCAGCAACTGGCTTGATCTGCAAACACTAAAAATAAATTATTTACTACTAATGGATGGATGATTACAAGTTAAGAAACATCATGCCAACTGTCTGACCTCATTTAGAAAGTAAACAGCATAGTTGTAAAGTAACTCCTGAGCATTTCCATTCTTTGTACCAGCGAATCTCAACCCTGCCCGTGATAAAAGATAATGGATTTCAAGGTAAAAGTAACATAGCGAGTTTATGTCTAACTTCTACTAAAGTTTTGCATGTTTATCGAAACACAAATAAACTATTAAAAAACATTAGAATCATTTTGTTTGTAACCAAATAAAACAGCTATTCATACCATACAACTAAATATGCTCAAATATCATATAATTGAACAATTAGAACAGAAAACTGCAGGAGGCATATCCTTTATAAAAGATAATGGATTTCAAGGTAAAAGTAACATAGCAAGTTTATGTCTAACTTCTACTAAAGTTTTGCATGTTTATCGAAACACAAATAAACTATTAAAAAACATTAGAATCATTTTGTTTGTAACCAAATAAAACAGCTATTCATACCATACAACTAAATATGCTCAAATATCATATAATTGAACAATTAGAACAGAAAACTGCAGGAGGCATATCCTTTATAGCTTGCCAAAGAAAAAGCACTATATCTAATGAAATTAAATGAAAATGAAAATTGCATCAATATCCTCCAAGTCAGATACAACTACATAAGTAAATGCCATTCTCATTAAATCAATATAAAAAAAATTAAAATCACATCTTACCAAGAGAAATGCAGGCTCCAGCCACTATATTGACATATGCCTGCACAAATGCTTCAGCATCCATTTCATCAATATCATCAGTGTCATCCCCAAGGCAATTGACACCATTTTTTACAATATCAGGAATCTGAGACTGTATCCAATCTTGGGAAGGATGAACCCTACAATAAAACATTGTCAAACTATGTATGAAAAGTAGCTATATAGATTATTGAAAGACCCACTACCTGCTCCACATTATTAGATTTCGGGCAATGACACGAAGCATGATGAAATCAGGCCTCACATATTGCAACTCAAACCGTGTGTGAGGGATAGAGAGCTTAGACACAATTGCCTGTGATTCAGTCTGTTACAAAGAGCTACATGAGAAAATCTTCATGCAGACAGATAAGCTAGTGGAAATATATTGTTCAAATCTGTATAATCTTTACTGGAAATTACCTTCAAAAACATTAAAGCAAGAGCAATCGTGGCTCCAGGTGCAGTGGCATCAACATTTACTGCAGTTCCATCCATCATCTACAAGACAATATTAACACGGGGTAAAACATGTCCATATCAAAAGCTGCCAAAAAAATACAGCACAGAAGTGGGTTAAACTAAAGACTGTTATGCAATTGAAAGGTTACAAAAGCTAGTGTGAAAAATTCAAACCTGTGCAGCAGCACGGTTGTGTTCATCTGCTGATAGTTTTGATGAATTGGATCTATCCTGATGCAGATCAACAGTTAACTTTCATGTTAGAATAACCACAAATTGAATAAATGGTAGGACGCAATTCTTGTGCAAGACATTTGGTGTACAGATTATACACAACTGAAAAATAACACAGAGCAATGAAAGAATTATGGATTCAACAGCATACATTGTAAACTTCTTTTCCACCAATATAATGGAACAATTTATCAACCATTGTGTCCATGAAACCAAGAGCATCTTCTCCACGACCTTCATTAAAAATCCAGAGTTATGACCACATCTCAACACAATTGAAATAAGCATATAACTGTTCATACCCAATGCAACAAGACCCAATGCAAAGCCTGCAGAAACAGCATAACCCTCCCTTTCAAGTACATTATCCCCTGCACTTCTACGTCCTATTTCAATCTGTTAAAATGGAGCATATAACATACAAGGTTAGATACAAGGCATCTTATGAACAAGATAAGATTAAAGCGCAATTAACATCAATCACCCACTAAAGAGAATAAAACAAAATGGCATAGTATCTCATGCAAAGGATGAATGCATCTTGTAACACAAACCATGCATTCACTAGGTTACTAAGTAATAGAAAATGTGCAAACTAGTGGAGCAACAAAAAAAACAGGGCAAACCAAGAGAATCTGCATTGTTTGTGGGTGTGCTGATCCTTCATAAAGGAGCCCAACTGACATTAGACCTGCTGACTGTTACAACAAGAAAAAAAATAAAAAGGATGAAGGTGGCATGCTAGTAAACAAAGCATCAAGTGCTTCATTATGCAAAACTAGCCGGAAAGTTGAGGAAAATTAAATTAGTAATTCCAGTAGCATTATACACTAGCACAAGAGAAAGAGGTAACAGAGATGCATGCAGAAATGCAAGTTTGCCAGTAGCAAGAGTAATATAATAACAATAGCACGATGGATACCTGCACAAGGGTCTGTAACTCTACTTCAAATGAAGGCGGATTTCGAGCAGGTATATGAACATAAAGACACTGTCATGAAATTGTAATAAGATAAGGTTACACCACACACAGCATAGGCACTATATTACTTTAATTTTCAACTGAAAAAGCAACATAAGTTGCACCCGGTGCTTAAAGGGCATATGTCATTACCTTTGATATTGCTGGTTGCATAGTCCCTCTATAAGAAGCTGCCAGGCCAAGCATCATGCCAACAGTTGTGATTTCATGTTCCTAAGAAATTGAAGTGTCAAGTAAGCAAATCAGACAATAACTGGAGAACTAAATGCAGAAGAAAAAGAAAATGATGATGATGATGTCAATGACGATGGCAATCAACAAGGAACAAAAGGCTAGGCAATCAACTTCTCTTTCTCAGTTGAAAATTTCCCAGCATAAAAAGTTATATAAAGCCTCTAAACAAATCTAGTGAAGCCCCCATAAGTCAAACAATTCCAGGTAAGAACCATCAATATGATACCTCTACTACTTTAATTCACAAGAGTTGAAAAGAAATTTGAGTAGAAAAAAATTTACTGAGTCTAAAATGTTTTAAATTAAGCAGGTTTTAATCAAGACGTACCAAAAGCAGGTAAACAGCAATTCAAGGAACTGAAAGGCATTGAAAATGAAGATAATAAAGAACTGAAAGTCGTGCAATACAACACCTGATAAAGATACTGATATATGTCCGTAATAGTTAAGACACGCAGATAACCATGTAATCCTAGCGCAAGGATAAGTCCAGCATGGATAGCATTTGGCTCCTCTGGTTTGTTATATATAATCCACATTCTTGACATTTTTCCCTGGAATGAAAAGCCAAAACAAGACACAAAACTCAAGAAAGATCACATAAATATTAAAACAACATATATAACATATGTTGGGGAAATGAACAGAAGCATGAAAATAAATTCAATATAGTAAACATAAACATGAAGGCACATATCTATGTACAATTTCAAGGTAAAGCAATACATAAACAAATAACTCACCAAAAAAGGTAATTAAAAATGGAAGTCATAATACAGAAATCAGGATAATATGAGTGCTATTAAATTTAGATCTAACAAAAACCATTTAGATAAGAGAGAGCAGGGGAGAGAGAACCTGAAGAGGAGCCAGCCTTAGTCCAGCAGCAACAGCATTGTTGAATTCAGGCCAAGATTTGATTTCTTGTATATTCCTCACATTTGGATCCAGATTAACCTTTCGTAGAGAAACATTATGTAAAACGCCTCGCCTTACAGGAGGTAAATAAACACAACATTGCTAAGAAAGAAAATCTGAACATACAGTTGCATTTTGCTGGGCAGGCAACCGACCTGCTAAAACAAGCTTTGGGACTACAAAGGCCTAGAAAATGTGGAGTTGGGGAGAAGAATCTGTTAGTGCACTTTAAGCATTCGATGTAACAGAAACACACAGACAAAAAACAGAGGTACCTCTGTCAGAAGTGTATATATGGTTGCAAGAGTGAATGCCCCACGACCGAAAGGAAGGGCAGTGGTCCTTTGTGCAAGGTGCCATAGCTGGGCCTTTACAACAAAAGAAGAACAGCAAGAAAATGCAGAGATGGCATTAAAAAAAATTGTATGTCCACTGAGCAGGAAACAATAGGGATATCAAAGCTTTCATGATTCACAAATGCAATAATTGTCGTTCAATCCTTTAATCTGCCACGATGAGTTTGTAAAATGGATGACCAAAAAAATCACAAAGCTCTTTTAATTTTAATTAAATAACTGACCGTGTACTAATCAAGGGGGAAAAAGAACTGATAAACTAAGTATACTTTTAAGCTTATTACAAGCAATTAAAAATACACCTGAAGTCGCAACACACATCACAAGAAGTCAAGAAATCATCATCACTACACAAACAACACACAGGCCTGCAGAAACAGATGCAGAATCTCTGAAGTACTTGGCCTTTTTTCACCTTTTTATTTCCAAATATTTTAACTATGAAAAAGCTGAATCTAACCATGTTCAACTTGCCAACGCAACGAATATGATCAACACAAATCATGGCAGATACCTTTGTTGGATAAACAGATATGATACAGCAGCACTTCAGAGCAAAACAAGGTCGGGGAAAAACTCAAGAAGACTCAAATTAGATAGATTAAAGTTCATTAACTCTTAACAGTTTTATTATGTTAACAGCATTCTTTTAATACAAGCCAAAAGAGACAGATGCCATTAGACAAATGGTTGGTCAAGTTACGTCAGCCTCAAAGTAGTTTACAGTTGATGCCTAAAAGTTCAAAAAAAGTAATGGATAACTAATAAGGTGTACCTGTTGGAGGTCCTGATCAGAGGCACTAGGATTAACAGATGTTTGAATTGCCACAGGTCTTGCAGAGCACAGGAGCCGTCTAACCTGGTGGAAGCAAAAGTTTCTTTCAGACACGTATAGTACAGTTCTATTCAGAAGATACTTTAGAAGACCCATAACAAGAACAAGCAAATCTAACAAGTACACATGCATTACAATAATTACTATAAACGAAAGAGCAACCACTCCAACACAATAATGCAGGCCAAGTGATAGCATGTTAAAGGGAAAACTAAGGTAAGGAGAACTAAAATTCACCTCATTCAGTCGCAAATCACGACCATAGCGCAACTGTGTACTAGAGTTGAAGATATGTTCCATACCATCTGTCATAGACCCATCAGCAGAATCTGCATCCTCAAACTTGGTATTATCAAATCCGATTGTATCAGATACTGCAGAAGGAATGGTGACTGGATGCAGATGTAGCATGTAAGGTGCAGACATAGAAATTAAATTCACATTAGTTTGGGTTTCCAGTTCCTTAGATTTGCATGATCGTGCCAGATATGACAAAGCCAAATCTTCCCGACCAAGAAGAACATATGCAGCTGCAGGCCAACCAATCGGAGGAGATTCCCTGCACTTACCCAGTGCCTATAGAACACAGAAATAAAGGATTCTGTTGATTATGGAAAGTTAAAAATACAAAAAATTTGACAACAAGGAAAGCAACAAGGAGACTCACTAATATTACAATACTGACACAGAAATAAACAAAAGTAAAACTCCCTTCTTCCACAGAAAAGTAAAAGAAAACAACAGCAAATTGTCCTCTCTTTTTTTCCAAAACATTCTAGGATCTCCGTGGTTTCAATAAGTGACACTTAACTACATGGATGTAGCATTACTTACGTGTCGCAAAGGAAGAGACACACCAGAAGGCAGTGAGTCAAGCTGTTGCAATCCAAACTTTTCCCCAACCATTGCCAGTACTGTGAGTTCCTCGTTTGTGTCGTATGATCCCGTGGCAATATTGCAGTAAACACCAGATGAGAGTTTCTTCCCTATATGTTTAGCACCAGATAACAAACTATAAAATGAGACTATTTTCCGGGCCCAGCTTACAACAGAACTTCCATCTTTACAAATCAATGGCGGAAGATCATTGATATTAGCTGAATTATATCCATGTAGCAAACAGTTTTCAAGCCATCTGAATAAACTTGGAGGATTTTCCTGTGAAATGGAGGTATCACATATCCCAACACTTCCAGAAAGGCCAGGAAAGTCACGAATGTAATGGTCCACATAACTTTCCTCCCCCAAAAACTTAGCAATATAGCATGATAGGAATCCTAGAAGCTCCAAGTCCCTAAAAAGCAATTATAGTACAGTTTAAGGCAAATTTACAAATTAAATAATAACAAAAACCACACATGCACACACACAAGTCAATAAGATGTGTTTGCCAGGTTACACACCCTGACAGGTTGTAGTTTAATTAAAGTTAAAGAGCTCAACATGAAATGCCCATAGGAACAGATGAAGAATCAATAGCAGTTCATGTCTCATGCAACTCTCCAGTAAACAATTGGCGAACTGAAACACCCCTAACCTTTTATTTTAGTGCTGAAAATGTTAATGGTCCTGCACTTAGCATGGCAAGCATAAAAGAAGCGCCTTAAATAGGTAAAACATCAAAAGAGGCACTCCACCTATACTATCGATTTCCAAAAAACTTTATAAAGGTTCACCCAAGTCACTCAATTGGCACGAATCACTACATCTCACGTGCATGCAATATAGCATGCCACTGAAAAAAAGAAAAAAGCAAGAAGATTAAAAGATAACAAGACGCACCTTTTGCGAAGACTATTCAGTTTCAGGTTCTCATATACTGCATGCAAACAATGTAAACTCTCCATCAACAGCTCATAGTAAAATGTTCTTTCTGGCCTTTGTGTACCATCTGAATTTAACCAAGAGGAGTCCAGTCTTTGCACATCCAATGACATGACAGAAGAATTTTGAGTAATAAGGTTATGTTTGCAGTAATTGTTGTGAAATTTACTGTGAATAAGAAACTCCCATGACGACTGAGGCATTGGACTTGAAATCTTTTTAGAAGTGGCGCTTGATCCACAAATTTCCATCATAATGCTACAAAAAGAGTCCCATTCTGAGGGAACACTAGAATCAGCTTCTGATAGATAAGCCAAGTCACCATCTTTCCAAAGCAGACTAAGAAAATGGCTGTAGAAATTGGAACTTAGTCCCTCAGCCATAGCTGTGATGCAATCATTTGCCAGGGAAGATGCAGGGCTTCTACGTAATACACACCGAAACATCTGGACAACAATGAATAAACAAGTCCATAAAAAAAAAAAGCTTTCATAGCAAGTAACTCAAATTGATAAAGACATCAGCAGTCACTACAAATATCGAAAATGACTAGTACATGTTACATTGAAACATATGGACGGCAGTTTGACTTTAAACAACAAACATAGGAAATCAAGAAGGGATGACAACAATAAACATGCAAGCCACATTACCTGCCCATTATTTACTGTAACATTGATACGCCCCTCAACAGCATCAGCCAATCCTATAATCTTCAGGCCCTGGGAAACAGATGTTGTTTCTGGAAACTCTAACTTATGTGAAAATCGGCCTTTACTCAATGAACAAGGCAACATATACCTACATAGGCAGTGCTTCCCTGACTGCAAAAACAGAAAAAGTTGATTGCACAAAATGTTACACTCATACAATAAGAAAAAAAATATTATTAACTATGAAAATAAAAAAAAATAAAAAAAACTATAGTTTCTCAATTGATCAATTCATTACTACAAGAATCGAAAGTAATTTCCAATTCCAATTCCAGGTACTAATTGAACTATTGCAGAGAGTGTCAACAATATTATTAACTATGAGTAACTCAACGGATATAAGCTACCAAGTTGGTATAGCTTACATAGAGAAGAAGGACATTTTCCGGAGACAAAACAAGCATGTCTGAATATGGCAGCAGTCCCACTTTCACTCTGGAAAAGTAAATGGAGAAAATCAATTCCATAAAATTTTCAAACAGACTTGAGATAAAAATCAAAAGGAAAATGAAACATGAAATGCAACCATACCTAGGGCGGGTAACAATCACAGGTGCTGCTGCAACTGCAGGTATGCTCCAGCTCATATCAGGTTTAATGTCAAAGAGAATCTCATTATTTATCTCAACACTTTGAAGCCTTACACACAGCAACTTTTTTTGTTCGTGGTGAAGAAAACAAATAATAGGAGCTGCATCATCGTCCGTCGCTAGAAAAACCTAGAATACATTTTACAGTTAAAATCAGAAGAAAAGGGAAACTCACATTTACTTAAGTAAGGTACAAGCCCAAAAATTAAAATAAAATAATAACAAAAAAGAGGCACCTTACAAGCTGCTGTGTGGGCACCCTTGCCTTGCCATATTCTACGGAATGAGAACTGTTTTGCTAGAACACCAGGAGGAACTGCATCCAATAAACTAGCACCTGCCATTTCATGGTTAGAAGAATTACTAGTTTCCGCAACCCACACAGAGTGTTGCATCCTTCCTGCATAAAATGTGACAACGTTATATAAACATAACACAACATACAATAACGGGGAAATCAAATTGGAGTCGGTAATGTAGACATCTAAGAAACCTGTATTATAAGATGCCATAAGAGGAATCCGATCACTCGTCCAAATAGTTGTTTCATCAAATTCCTTCATTATGTTCAATTTTCCTCTTTCTTCAATATAAGCCAACTGAAATATTTTGAGGATTAAAAAAAACATACATAAAGGAAAAAGGGAAAACAGAAAATAGGGAAGCTAAGTAAAAAGTCCAGTGGCATACATGAGGTTCTTCCAATGGATCTTTCAGAATTAGATGTGAGGACATTGAAATTGCTTCTCCCTTGGCAATATGGTCAAGTGCAGTTACAGAATTGACATTATGCTGTGGACTATGTCCACTTTCTCTCCTAGGACGGGATAGATCTCGTAGGCCAAACAAAGGATTTGACGATGAAGGAGGAGCAGGTGCAGTTGAATTAACTTCGGCTGCGTGCTGAAGTAGCAAACCAAATGGAAGAGGCCATATCGATTTGATGGTGCGAGGAAGAGGGACAGAGACTACTTCACCTATTAAACAAAAAAGAACACAAACGATTTTTTTTTTCTTCAGTTTTTCAGGAATTTATCTACCATTAAGTTTCTTATCAGAAATATAAACTATATCAAAATTAAGTTTAAGAGGATGGGAAGGTGATTTTGTTTAATTTTTCAGAAATTTATCTACAATCAATTTTGCACACCTGATGTGTTGTAGATTGTTAAAGAAGCAATTTGTAAAACGCATAAAAGAGCTTCGGTCATATCACCCAAACGACACCAGCAAGCCTGGAATTTACAAACAAATAGTTCTCAACATAAAATTATATCATTCTAAAGTAGCAAATTCAAGCAAATTTGAATACCATGATTACTGGCGACGGCAATGTGAACCTCTTAAAGACTCGTGGACCTGTTGACCATATAATCCTGATACAAACATTACGGATAAAGTCATTTCATAATTCCACATTTTCGGAAAATGGAAAAAAATTGCAAGAAATTACCGATTTCCTCGGATGAAAAGCTCGTGATCACATCGATCGCTCAACGCGGAGGCCGATGCTTCGTCAGTTTCGTCTCTTTCTCGAACGGTTTCGGGGTCGAAGAGGAAGTAATCGTACTTATCGGTGACATTATCGGCAGGCTTTCCGTCGACGGCTTCGGCGATTAAGCCAAAGGGCTTGAACTCGCCGAGCACTGTGAGGTGACGAACGCCCAAGGACGACGACATTTCTTAGTGAGAAAAATGGAGCTCAGTGGAGTGAGAGACTGTCTCTCCCGCCCTTTTTTTCTTTTCGTTTTGCTGTGTTTGGTGAATCAACGGGTGGGAATTGGGGAGAGTGAGTTTTAAACCCTAAAGTTTTTAGGCGTTTGGTTGCGTGGATTAGCTTGTTCCAGTGAGGATTTAGACTTTCGCGGTGTCTTATTTTTTTTCTGACAACAGCATACTGGGCCTATTAGCCACAACCAGACAAAGCACATCCTCAGATAGCAGCCCAATGGGTCACGTAAGCCCATTCCAAAAAGTAAAACTCAAATTCATTTTGACTTTTTTTTTATAGCTCGTTTTGTTATATTGTAAATGGACTTTGAGTGTGTATCTAAAGTCCATTTCATGTAATGATTTTTTTATAATTTTAGCTCATATATTGGATATAATAGTGAATCTTCCAAAAAAGTAATCAATAAAACCCTAGACACACACTCTGTTAAGCTCTACTACATAGAACTATTCTCATGCACACCGTATTAAGATCTGCTACGTACAACTATTATCGTGCACACTACACTTGTATATATTACAAATATCATCTTGTAGCTTCTAGGTCTGTAGAACTGATCATGTCGAGCTTGATCTGGTTTTGTATTTAGACTCAGCAATGGGAATTCCCTCCCGAGCCGCATGTTCTCCTCCCGGCTCGTCGGTTGTGCTAAGCCCGCCCTTGCGACCCATCTCCTGGTACCCTTCATGCCCTATCTGCTTCTTCCTTGTCTGCCCGCCTTTGCTCCTCCCTAATATCATCCATCATTCCAAAATAATAACGAAAACACAAAATACAGACAAAGAAGTCAGAAAAAGGAAAGCACACAAACATACATGTAGGCGTGCATGTATATATTTGCGTTAGTATGCCCGCCTTTTGCACATGAATTCGGACTAACTCTCCGGACATTAGAATAGTTTATAAATCGCTCTTGTTAAAACAACAAAGGTATATATAGATTTACGCACCTTCAGCAAGGTGTTCCTGGGCTTCTAGAGTTTTGCCACCAGTTCCTCCAAGGACCACAGTCTGGCCCTGCCTAGCCCTGGCGTCAAGCTCAGCCCTTTCCTGTTGCGAAGACACTTCTCTTACTACTGGAACCACTTTTCGCAGATGGTAAACACTTATCACGAACGGCGGCGTTCTCATAGTTTGTATTACTAACTGCCGGAAGAGAGGTGGAAAATATATATACCAAACGGCTTGGCACGGGATCGAATGACACGTGGTACGTGAGGAGTCAATAGTTGGAAAGACATACTTGACACGTAGGGCAAAGGGCCTACATGGAGAGACACGTAATGCGCCATCCTGTGTGGAACCTTGCCTGAGTAACACGTGTGTACTGAGTGAAAGCAGCCGCAAAATTGGAAAAAAAAAGTATTACTGTGTTTCAGCCGCTGTTTTAATTAATGTGTTTAATTATACTCCGTGTTGCTTTCTGATTGGTGGATGAATATAAGAGACCACTTAACACGTACACTACCACTTAAGCTACAGTTTATGGACAAAGACAATTAATATATAAAGTGATTATTTGGTTAAATAAAATTTGTTCCCCTTCGTATAACACATGAACAACGTTGTTTTCATGCATAATTAAAACTCATGATCCACGTTAAGGGTTTGAGAATGACTGGACTAAGTTTTGCTTGCAATATATGATCAAACAATCAAAGGTAGCAGTTGGTCCAAAGTCCAAACTCAAACCACACTCTCTGATGCACAAAAGAAGACAAAAAGTCAATCCACGGCTTTAACACACAAACGTTTTCCATACCCCTACTAAAAGAACAAAAGAAAAACAATGAGATCGGTTGCAGCTTTTTTTTAATTTCATATGACTTAATTAACATATGTGATTAAAAATGAATTAGAAGCGTCAATCGGGTCTAGTCTAGTGGAATATAGTTGGATTCTTGCATATAAGTGGTGTCATATTTGAATCTCTTAGAGTACCACGATACTGTGTGTGTGACAAACCTCATCCCAGTATAGTTTAAATTATCGTTTATATTAGAAAAAATAAAATAAAATAAAATTAGAAGCCGATCTATTGTGGACATAATTAAAAAGCAAATCTCGATTTGTGTCTTTGCATCTTTGTTGGTTTCTTCTAGCATTGCAAACATCGACTGTAAATATATTTATATATAGTATGAACTTTAGTGTAACTTTTACGGAAAAATTCTGTTTATAAACCATATCACTTCAAAATATAGAAGCCTTAGACTAATTAAAATTTATAAGAAGTATAACTTGAGTTTATTTTATAATTTATAAGGGAGTCCATTATAATATTGGCGCGCATGCCACCGACTGTGGACTGCAGTTGTAGACAGATGGCCTGTAGCTGGAAACAGGGATGCTGCGTAAAACCCTGATCACCGACGTCCGCCAATCAAAATCTGCCATGTGCAATTCTATTTTTCTTTTTGTTCTTTGCAAGATTTCCGTTCGTAAAGAAAAAGAAAAAAGGAAAAGGATGGGATGCCGAATATGGACAGGGTGTTACAAATAAGAACCAGACGAAAAGGCATGTTTGACCGTTGAACAAAACTGGTCCAAAAATAAGCACCACCCACTCCACAAGAAAATTTCTCCATTGGTTTAATTTTGATATTTCTAGAGATACGGTAGGCACGCCCCTTACTAAGAGGAGAGCGTGTGATGCACTCACCTCCATCACTGTCTGACTCAATCTCAATTTTGAAAACCTTTTTAACGTTACGGATCATGCCTGATGTTATTAATTGTAAGATGTATATTATTTATTACTATAAAATATATTTTATTTTAATTTTATACATATTTAATTTGATAATACTACGTGGTGCGACGGATGCAACAACTATTTTTCGTCAATCTTAAGTCAATTCAAATAACTGATATAAGACCTCGTCCGTCCTCCATATAGTTTATAAATAGCATACAAATTCCGCTATCGACCAAATACAGAAATAAACTCAGAACCAGAGACAAGAGAAGCAAAGAGAAATACAGTCAAAGAGGCAAAAAAGAAAAACAGAGGGAGGGATACAAAGAGAAACAAAATGTCTTGCGCTTTGGTGGTGCCAAACTCTCCGATTTTCTCACCGTCGAAAATTCCTTCCATCTTTTTCAGATCATCATCTTTATCTTCTCCTTCTTCATGTTCTTCCCCTAGAGTCCTCCATGGCCCGCCTCCTACGCCGTCACGATCTTCGTCTTCTACAGCGCCTTTAGAGTCTCGGTTTCAGAGGCACGAGATAAGTGGCTGCAAGACGGAGCCTTCGGGTTTGGCTTTGAAGAGGAAAAGGCCGATGATGATTGATATTCCAGTAGCGCCGTTGAGTTTCAAGGTTGAGTCGCCTGATGGAGCGGAGAGAGTGGACGTGGTGGAGGTTGAAGAGGATGATTACTCGGTGTATTGTAAGCGAGGGAGAAGGGGTCCCATGGAGGATCGCTACTCAGCTGTTGTTGATCTTCGCGATGATTCGAGACAGGTAATTCTTTTGCTTTGTCAAAATTATGTTTGTTTGCTGAGAAAATTGTGGAAATGGAAATTAATTTCTTTAACAGAAAGGGCTGAAGCTCTCTGCTTATTACCGCGGTTTCAAAAGATTAAGATATATGTATCATCAAGTTCAATTTTTTGTTTAGCTTGGATAAGGTTGTTTCAAAATTTTGTGGGGAATTGAGCTTAAGCTGAGAGCAAGTTGATTATAATTAATAATCAAAGAGACCGCTTTTAAAATGATGGTAGCATAAAGTTAATTCTTTTTTGTTTTTGTACTGAAATTGGGCGTAGCACCATACGATTATACTAATAAGAAAGCAAAAATAAATGAAAAGAAATGGTGATGGAGATTAAGAGAACAAGAATTGGGGTTTTAGAGAATTTGGGAAACATAAAAATATGGAATTATGTTTTGGATTCTTTTGAATTTGCTATGCGAACTTGTGCTGATTATGTGTTTTATGGTGACAGGCCTTCTTTGGTGTGTTTGACGGACATGGAGGGGCAAAAGCAGCCGAATTTGCAGCCAAGAACATGGACAGAAACATTAAGGATCGTTTGACCTGCGGAAGTGAAGAGAAAATCGTGGAAGCAGTCAAAGATGGTTATCTAACCACTGATATCGATTTTTTGAAGGAGAATGTTGGGGGTGGTGCATGCTGTGTGACTGCCCTAATGCAAAAGGGCAACCTTGTGGTCTCAAATGCTGGTGACTGTCGTGCCGTTATGAGTCGAGGAGGTGTTGCAGAGGCCCTTACATCTGATCATCATCCTTCTAGAATAGACGAAAGAGCTAGGATTGAAACAACGGTAAGCATTCAAATTTGTGCATATGGGCTTGAGAATTTAATATTGTCACCTAAATAAAGATTGAAATGGAAGATCATAATGGACCTTGTCACTTATTGGATTTTGCAATTTTTCCTGTTGCAGGGTGGTTATGTAGATTGTTGCCGTGGGGTTTGGAGAATACAGGGCTCTCTTGCTGTTTCAAGAGCAATTGGAGATCGACAACTTAAGCAATGGGTGATAGCAGAACCAGAGACTACAATCTTAAGGATAAACCCCCAATGCGAGTTTTTAGTGTTAGCTTCTGATGGTCTTTGGGACAAGGTAACTTTACAACAAATCTCACTTCATGTTTCTTCTCTTTTGAATCATTACTTCAATCAAAGTTGTTTGAATCTAAATATGAACTTTTCATTTCTTACAGGTTACCAATCAGGAAGCAGTAGATGTAGTTCGCCCTTTATGCGTTGGTACCGATAAGCCGGAGCTGTTTTCTGCTTGTAAGAAGCTTGTTGATCTGTCAATAGGGAGAGGTTCCATGGATGATACAAGTGTGATGATAATCCAATTAGGTCGTTTCGTCTCATGATTTGATTTTAGGTAAAAGGAAATTCAGACCATGACAATCGACTTTTTCTTCCACTGCAAGTGAGTTTTTTCAAGAAGCTTGCAGCTTCAGAAATAAGCTAGGAAGACAAATTCTTCTGGGAGCGGAGCGGTCCTCTGTATCTGGTTGCTGTCAAAGATGGCGGCTTTAGAAATGACACTACCAGAAAAGCCATTGTGGTGTAGAATGGCAAATCACACCGTCAAGGAAATGACAAATTTTATGCTCCCTTTGATTTTGTCTCAGCAGTAGGAAGAGAGTATCAGAAAACACATTTCATGATCCTTGTAACTGTAAATTTTCCCCCTTTCAAAGTTAATAATAAATCATCAAATTATTTACCATGTGTCAATTTATCGTCTTATAATTATTGTATTTTGTTCTACATTATGATAATATGTTTTGCCCTTTGTCTTATTGAAGTCAACTCCTATTGCACATGGTCTTATTTTGCTGTTGGACCAGGTCAGTCCTGTTTGTCAGCTGCAGCCTGCAGGCTTAGTATTCTATATTCTTCTGCTCGCACTTGTTCAATAATGGATCTGTGCCTGATTCCTGACGTAGTCTCCACCAGTCCTATTTTGCACTTCGCTTTCATGTACCGAGTGAATTGTGACTGGATTGTGAATTGTGCCTATGTCTGTCTTAGCCGCTGTAATGGTTAGTCGTGAACTCTTTCGAATACTCTCTTTTCTTTTTTTTGTCAACGGGAGATTCAATTCAAACTTTGCAACTCTTTCCGGCATTAGTAAGAGAAATACCATGCATGCACAAGATTAAGAGCTGATTAATCATACTGTTATGATCTGAAAGTTTCGACGCCGACGTTGAATAATTAAAACGTTAAAAGAAGTTTAACAGCCAAAATATTAAATCTTATTTCTATATCTTCCTGTCGTTTGCTCATCAGCCTTATCTTTGGGGCCCTTCTCCTCATGCCAATCATGCTACATAGAGAACAAAGACAACGAGAATAACTATGAGGAGGACCTATGATTTTATATGCTAAAATGTACATAAACAACACTTCATCTGCTTTGTGTTTTTGTCCAAAGATGAGCCTGCTACACACTGAGTCCCATATTAACTGTTGTTGTGCTGGGGCCTTTGCTTCTCTTTTTGGCTGTGTTGTGTTGTGTCTTGCTTTTGTTGTGGTTTTTAATTGTAAGTGGGCCAAAGAAAACAAGTATGACAATTCTCCCACGCCCAAAACAGTTTGGTTGAGTGGATTTTTAGTCTGTTTGTATCTGTGTGTGGAGCATACTTAACTGTAAGTCTCTATTAAACCAACATACATAATCAGTTGTTTTCATATCAAAGTAAGGGAGATTCGAATCCGAATGTAAGAGTACGGGCACACTGCCATGATCAAAAGACCTACTTCGTATATACATTATGTTGACATTAATTTAATGGACTAAGTTTTTTTTTTCTTCGGCTATACATTAATTTGTGGGGAAGTTGTTAATAAACATCCACATATAGCCTCGTATTTTTCAATTAAACTTCTAACCCCTTCCGAGTCCAAAAAAAGAAGTTGCAAAATTTGTAAGTTTGTAACAACTGATGAATCATGCTTGCTTAGCCAGAAAGTAATGTGCTTTACAATTTTATCTGAAAAAAAAGTAGAAATAAGAGAAGAAAGATAAAAGAGAAAGGGAAGCCTTTTTAATTGTTTGGATTGAATAACAAGTATTTGTATTTGTCAAATTTTTAAAAAAGTCAAGCAACACAATATTTTTATTATTTTATTCAAAATTTTGCAGTTTTATGTAGAAAATAAAACCTATAAAATTTATTTTATGGCTTTTAAATCCAAATATATTGTAAATAAGTTATATATATTTTTTCCAAGTAAATAAGTTATTTATCACACAATGAAAAGACCTTACTATCCATTAGAAATTTAGAACAGTCGTTTAAAAAGGTCGGGTTGAATCCAGACCCGCAGAACCCGGCGTCAATATAAAATAAAACCAAGGCAAGAAAAAAAAGAAAGAAAGAAAAACGAAGCACCACAGAACATTTTTAACACGTATTGATATTTATTTATTTTTTACTCCAGACGAAAAGTTAATTATTTATTTAAATAGTTTAGCTCTGGAAGTGGCTTGGATGAGATCTCCGCTTCTCGTTATAATTCACTTGAAAATTCCACATTTTATAAAATCCCAAAAAACTCTCCCTTCTAACCCCCTTTCTCAGATCTCTCTCCCTTGTTCGCTTTTGCGGGTCTAAGGGTTTCGTTGCTGTTCTAGATCTCACAGCGATTCGAATCCCCTGCAGGGTTCGAAACGCTTTCTCTCTCAATCTTTACATCTCTTCACTTTGGACTCTCAGTTCACGGCTGGCCTAATCGCATCCGCAGATCCAAGCCTTCCTTTCCGAGCCGTCGATCTGCGCAACCATGGCGGCCGCGAACGCTCCGATCACCATGAAGGAAGCCCTAACGGTCAGTTCTATCTTCTGATTCGATGCTACTTAAGCTCAATTTCAAATTACACTTGTTTTCTGAGCTGAAATAGTTGCTGTTTGGTCAATTATTTTGCTCGATTTATCGTTTAAGCTTACTTAGTTGGTTTCAAGCTTCACATGGATCTGGTAGTGTCTAAAATTTGTGGTCTATGTTCAGATCTGATAATTATCTCACTAGGGATTGCTAACTTAAGCAACTATGATTTTGAACACAACAACTATTTACTGAGAGGTTTTGACTAAAATAAAAAAGTGATTGATGAGTTTATGTGATCTGATCTGATTGCAGCTTCCGAGCGTTGGGATTAATCCACAATTCATAACATTCACACATGTTACTATGGAATCCGATAAGTACATATGTGTTCGGGAGACTTCGCCGCAGAATAGTATTGTTATTATTGATATGAGTATGCCGATGCAACCTCTGAGGAGGCCAATCACTGCGGACTCTGCACTTATGAATCCAAATTCCAAAATCCTTGCATTGAAAGGTATGCTATAACTACATGTTTGCATTGCAGGAATAATTATTGTGCATTGACTTCTTGTCACTGTTGAGAAATGCTCTTGCTTACCGTTCTAGTTTTGATCTTAATGTGTTGTGGATGCACTTAGTTTATTATTTTGTTTCAGCATAAACTTATTGACCCTTAGTTTACTTGATTAGTATTGCAATAAGTTTAGTCATAGACTGATAGACTCACCATGTACCCTGCTAATTCATCTACAGCATATAGTTAGTTGGACCAGCGGCATTTATCATACACATGTTATGCTCGTAACCTTATTTACCTACTGGTTTTTACTTGCCAGTGCCTTACCTTTCTTTATGGACTTTAGTGTATACTTTTGTTAATGTTGCACTATTATTTATTTATTTATTTGCTCATGTGTTGTCAAATCTGTTTGAAGCCCAAGTCCAAGGTACTACTCAGGATCACCTTCAAATATTTAACATTGAGATGAAAGCAAAATTGAAATCACATCTTATGCCTGAACAGGTACGCACTTTATTGGTTTACTAATTTGTATATTTTTTCGCATCTCTTCAAAATTTTGTGAGAATATCAGGTTCTTATTATTTTCTGCGGGGTTTTAAGCAATCTAGCTTACCTATCCTGTTGGTTCATTTGTAGATTGTTTTTTGGAAGTGGATAACCCCAAAGATGTTGGGTTTAGTCACTCAGACTACAGTGTATCACTGGTCAATTGAAGGTAAGATGCCTTAAACAACTTATTGGAGTAACCAATCATACATCTTCAGCTTTTTGTCACTTGGAAACATTCAAATTTATGGGATCAACTCCCTTGTTTTGCTAATTCTTTTTGTTCTTTATGTGTTTGTCCTTGTAGGGGAGTCGGAACCTGTCAAGGTGTTTGAGCGAACAGCTAATCTGGCAAACAATCAGATAATAAATTACCGTTGTGATCCTTCTGAGAAGTGGTTGGTTTTGGTTGGAATTGCTCCTGGTGCTCCAGAGGTATGCTGTTATGTCTATTAATGCCTGTCCAGCATTCATTTCTTATGTTCTCCAGGATTCTTTTTCTCAGCTGAGGAAAATTGTCAGAAACTGCAAAACTCTTTGGGTCTTTTGTCGCCCTGTTTGAGTTCCTACAAGTGCAGTCCTATTTTCTTTATTCTTGCTCAATGAGTGTTTGTGGTCAGCCCGTTAATTGTCAATCTTTCTTTGCATTAAGATGTCTCGACTTTTATTTGGATTAGATTTGGTGTAGCTTCATAAACAATACTGTGGCAACTATGTTAGCCAATGATTGATATTGTGGAACAACTCTGCTGCCATATTAGTTTTGTTTTCATTTCCTTTTATGGAGTTCCTTTTCTTATCTGTTTGTAGAGTTTACAATATGTCAGACGAAATATACAACCCTTCTCTTTTAAGGCCACTTTTATGCTGTACTGCTTCTGATCCTTAGTCTTGTTTTGTTTGTAGAGGCCACAATTGGTTAAAGGAAATTTGCAACTCTTCTCTGTGGATCAGCAGCGCAGTCAAGCTCTTGAAGCACATGCTGCATCATTTGCTCAATACAAGGTGTGCCAATTTCATTTTCCCATTTTCTTACTCTGTATTTGATCTTTACACTCTTGCACTGCATACAATCCGTTAGTACATGTGTATTTATATACATATACCCATATATATATATGTATATGTATATGTATATGTATATTTGAATATTGTTGATCGTTTTCATTTCTTTTGAACAGGTTCCAGGGAATGAGAATCCCTCGACTCTTATTTCTTTTGCCACTAAGACCCTGAATGCTGGACAGATTACATCAAAGTTACATGTTATTGAGCTCGGTGCCCAGCCAGGTTGATATAAGGATTATATTAAAGTTACATGTACATGAAATGAGCTGGACTGCCTTGTTCTGTGTAAACACATGTTTTGTCGTTTCTTTACCCACAATCTCCGACACATTTGTAAAGGGTGATTATGTTTAGTAGGATATTGAAATAGGGTACTTCATTATTAGTGGTAATTAGTCATGGAGATATTGGTTACATATGCTTAGAATCTAATTTTGAATAAGTTTAATGTGCGCTCATAAAGTTAATTAGTGGAATGAGTCATGGAAATTTTTTTGTTTTATGTATTGTATTTTGATGATTGTAAAGTTAAAGGAACATATTGTGAGTTTGAATTTCTTTTTTTTCTTCTTCAGGGAAGCCATCTTTTACGAAGAAACAAGCAGATCTGTTCTTTCCTCCAGATTTTGCTGATGATTTCCCAGTTGCCATGCAGGTTCTGAATTTACTAATGTTTTTGACTAATCTTGTATAATACGGTACATATGTTAATAATGAATTTGTTAATTTGGCAGATGTCTCACAAGTACAGCTTGATTTATGTAATTACAAAGCTTGGGCTACTGTTTGTGTATGATTTAGAGACAGCTAGTGCAGTTTACAGAAATAGAATTAGTCCGGATCCAATCTTCTTGACAACAGAGGCTTCATCAGTTGGAGGGTTTTATGCGGTTAATAGGCGGGGCCAGGTGTTGTTGGCTACAATTAATGAACAAACTATTGTGCCTTTTGTCAGTGGTCAGGTATGTTTGAAATATTTTTCTCCTTTCTTGTTATGGTGTTCCTAGTAGGATGTTGTGCTTAAGATACTTTTTTTGTTTTAATTTGCAGTTAAACAATTTGGAGCTTGCTGTCAATCTGGCCAAAAGAGGAAATCTTCCTGGTGCCGAAAATCTTGTAAGATATTCATTATTATTCAATGTTAAGCTTGAGTAGTAGTAGGTTTTCTGTAAGAGTAATTTAGGATCCATATATCATTGCTCGATGAAAGTAAGATATCGTTCAAATGACAATTTGATTGTTAATGTTAGGCAGTGTTGTATCCAATTTGAAGTTGTCATGATTAGTCAGTATTTTTGAACTGGATGCTCAAATAAGGTGTGCTTGTTAAGGTTGAGTGGGAAAAGGGAATTTATCCATATAGTGTATTTACTTCTACTCATGGAATGTTGATTTTATATCTATTATGTTTGTCTTGTTTTTTATTACCCTTTTGAGTGAGCTATTAGAGTCCTTAGAATAAAGGAGGTGAGATGAGAGAAGGCCGTATTCTATATGGTGGTCAACAATTTCACCTTGGCTTATTGTTGACTTGGCTGTACTTGGTTATCTTGCATGTATGTCATAATTTGAGAAAGTATAATCACCTCTATGTGAAATTGCTGACATGCCTACCTGAATCTTACAGGTTGTCCAGCGTTTCCAAGAACTGTTTGCCCAAACTAAGTACAAAGAAGCTGCTGAACTTGCTGCTGAGTCCCCACAAGGAATTCTCCGTACACCTGATACAGTTGCTAAATTTCAGGTTTCATTTTGCTTCTGTACTTGTACATGTTTCGTCCATTGGCTAGTATTTTCGTAACTTCAGATGATTTGTCCTGCATTTGTCTCCCATGTATGTAGTATTATTGTTTTTAGTTGTTTTATTGGTATCGAGCTTCTGGTATGAAGCTTGTTGTGTTCAAGTAGTTCATGCCCTTTGGCCATTTGGGATGTCTTTTTAATGGCTTGATTGCAGTATTCTCTAAGAGGCTACATCTGATAAATTTTGGTATAAGAATTTTTTAAGCTTTAGAATATTAATGAGAAATGTTAATGATGCTTTCTCGGTGAGGAGAATAACAAATTCAAGTTTCTGTGTCTGTTTCAAAGCTGGTGAGAAATGAATGAATAATAAATGTGCAATAGTGGACTAAATTGAGATAAAACTTGATTGGTAAAAAGGCATAATGTGCTTGATAAGTTTAGACTTGATGTACACTTGTTTGAGATGGTGAGAGTTACAATTTTTGTGTGCCTTTTTAAGATAGACTACAACTTGATGAAATTTAACGGTCATGGTTTTATTGTCTCTCCAATGTGTTGCAGAGCGTTCCTGTCCAAACTGGGCAAACCCCACCTCTGTTGCAGTACTTTGGGACCCTCTTGACACGAGGGAAGCTCAATGCGTTCGAGTCATTGGAATTATCACGTCTTGTAGTGAACCAGAACAAAAAGAATCTTTTGGAGAACTGGTTGGCAGAGGACAAACTCGAATGCAGCGAGGAACTGGGAGATCTTGTGAAGGTTTGTTTTGCTATTTGAATTTAAACTTGGCTATCTTTTGGATTATTACATTTTTGGTGTTAATATAGTTTTTTTTTTCTTGTAGACTGTGGATAATGATCTTGCTTTGAAAATATATATTAAAGCCAGAGCAACTCCAAAAGTTGTTGCAGCTTTTGCCGAGCGAAGGGAATTTGACAAGATACTGATCTACTCAAAGCAGGTGAGGAAATGTTTCTATGTAGCAATGGTTTCTAAATGTTTTCGTATTTGGTAAATGGCTGTTGGTGTCTGATATCCATTCTCTTGGTTGCTTTAGGTTGGCTACACGCCTGACTATCTGTTCCTTTTGCAAACAATTCTTCGAGCAGATCCGCAGGTATGCAAACAATACTCAGCAAGCTTATATTTTCTATTTTAGTCCTTGAAAGCCGAAAGCATAACTAGATTACACATTGATCCTTGTTCATTGAATGTCCCATTGAAATAAAAAAAAGTCCTTCTATTTGTATTTTTTCAGTTGACACCCACATCACTGTGTACATTTGGCTTGCAATTGTATTGGGTTGAACTTGAACTTCTTTTAAGGAGTTGTATAAAGTTGAAACTAAACCAGGTTATGATGTGATTTTGAATGTAGGGTGCTGTTAATTTTGCATTGATGATGTCCCAAATGGAAGGTGGTTGTCCAGTTGATTACAACACCATAACTGATCTCTTCCTTCAGGTTTGTTCATTCTCATTATGACTAAGGGTTTACGATACGGTATCCTTCTTTTCATTTTCAGTGTTTTGTGTTCTATTATTTCTCAACAAAGTTCATGATAAGGCATAAGTTGTTTTGTTTTTTTCGTAAAAGAAAGTTATATGAAACCTTTGAAATTATGGAAATATTAAAAGATGAATAAAAGACTCACATGCTTTTTGTTTCTCTTTGTCATTTTAGAGGAACCTGATTCGTGAGGCGACCGCCTTTTTATTGGATGTTCTGAAGCCAAATCTTCCAGAACATGCTTTCCTGCAAACCAAGGTTTCTATCCTCAGAGCTATTTATGTATATCTGAACTTTCCTGTTTTCAGCTGGTTGACATATTTTCATCCTTGCAGGTCCTTGAGATCAATTTAGTGACTTTTCCAAATGTGGCTGATGCTATTTTAGCCAATGGAATGTTCAGTCATTATGATCGCCCTCGAATTGCCCAGCTATGTGAAAAAGCTGGTCTTTATGTGCGAGCTCTGCAAGTAAGCTGTCTTCTTGCAGTTCTATTTCCTTTTCTTACCCTCTGTATTTTCCAATGATGACATTTGTCTTAAACATTGTATTTCTGATGCAGCATTACTCAGAGTTGCCTGATATTAAACGTGTTATAGTGAATACACATGCAATAGAGCCACAGGTTGTATTCCTCTCTAACTACATCAAATTGGTACCATTAACTTGTAGAACTGTTACTAAAATTGTTTTTTTTCTTCTTCTACAGTCACTTGTAGAGTTTTTCGGCACTCTTTCACGAGAATGGGCATTGGAGTGTATGAAAGATCTTTTATTGGTCAATTTAAGAGGCAACCTTCAGATAATTGTGCAGGTATACACTTTTTTTTTTCTTCTTCATATAGTGATGTTAAAAAATATAACTGGAGATTTAACTGAAGCAAACTAATACCTGCACAGGTCGCTAAGGAATACTCTGAGCAGTTGGGTGTTGATCAATGCATGAAGCTTTTTGAACAGTTCAAGTCATATGAAGGGTTGTACTTCTTCCTTGGGTCGTTTCTGAGCTCAAGGTAATCTGTTCAAGAAGAGAAGTTTTCTCTATTGTCTCCTGTTGTGGATGTCACATCCAGTTTATTCTTGATTCTTATTTTCCTAATGTGTGACAGTGAGGATCCTGATATCCACTTCAAGTACATTGAGGCAGCTGCTAAAACCGGACAAATCAAAGAGGTGGAGCGAGTTACTAGAGAATCAAACTTCTATGACGCTGAGAAAACAAAGAACTTCTTAATGGAAGCTAAGCTCCCAGATGCACGCCCACTCATTAATGTTTGTGATCGTTTTGGATTTGTTCCAGATCTGACCCACTACTTGTACACGAACAACATGCTTCGTTACATTGAAGGTTATGTTCAAAAGGTACTATTTTAGCCCTCTTTGACACTTCAAAGTGCATGACTATGGGTTTTTAGTATTGAGAATGTTTGGCACTTTGCATAGGTGAATCCTGGGAATGCTCCTTTAGTTGTGGGACAGTTGCTTGATGATGAGTGCCCTGAAGATTTTATCAAGGGCTTGATTCTTTCTGTCCGTTCATTGCTTCCTGTGGAGCCCCTTGTGGAGGAATGCGAGAAGAGGTGGTATCCTAATTTATGTCCTTCCATCATCTCTTTTTCTTCGTCATACTTAATTTTCTTCTTTTTGTCCCTCTCATTAGGAATCGACTTCGTTTACTCACTCAGTTCTTGGAGCATCTTGTGAGTGAGGGAAGCCAAGACGTACATGTTCACAATGCTTTGGGTAAAATCATCATTGATAGCGGCAATAATCCAGAGCACTTCCTTACCACAAACCCATATTATGATTCACGTGTTGTTGGTAAATATTGTGAGAAACGTGACCCTACCCTTGCTGTTGTTGCTTACCGCCGTGGACAATGTGATGATGAACTTATTAATGTCACAAATAAAAACTCTTTGTTCAAATTGCAAGCAAGGTTGGTGATTTAGTATTTGATTGTTTAAAAATATTTCATTTCATTCTGGTTCCTGGAGGTTTACTTGCTACTTCTTTGTCTCAGATATGTGGTTGAGAGAATGGATGAAGATCTTTGGGGAAAAGTTCTTGACCCTGAGAATGAGTACAGAAGACAACTTATTGATCAAGTTGTTTCTACTGCCTTGCCTGAGAGCAAGAGCCCAGAACAAGTTTCTGCGGCTGTTAAGGCTTTCATGACTGCTGATTTGCCCCACGAATTAATTGAACTTCTTGAAAAGATTGTGCTTCAAAACTCTGCCTTCAGTGGCAACTTCAATCTGCAAAACTTGCTAATTTTGACAGCCATCAAGGCAGATCCGTCTAGAGTTATGGATTATATTAATAGGCTAGATAATTTTGATGGACCTGCAGTTGGGGAAGTAGCTGTGGAAGCCCAGCTGTATGAGGAAGCATTTGCAATTTTCAAGAAGTTTAACTTGAATGTTCAAGCTGTTAACGTCTTGCTGGATAACATCAGAAGCATTGATAGGGCTGTGGAGTTTGCATTCCGTGTTGAAGAAGATGCCGTTTGGAGCCAGGTTGCAAAGGCTCAACTCCGGGAGGGGCTGGTGAGCGATGCGATTGAGTCATTCATTCGTGCGGATGATGCCACCCAATTCTTGGATGTTATTCGTGCTTCTGAGGATGCAGATGTCTACCATGACTTGGTGAGGTACCTTCTGATGGTTAGGCAGAAGGCGAGAGAGCCCAAGGTGGACAGCGAGCTCATTTATGCATATGCAAAGATTGATAGGCTTGCTGACATTGAAGAGTTTATTCTTATGCCTAATGTTGCTAATCTCCAAAATGTTGGTGATCGCCTATATGACGAGGCCCTCTATGAGGCTGCAAAAATAATATTTGCTTTTATATCTAACTGGGCCAAGTTGGCAATAACACTAGTGAAGCTCAAACAATTCCAAGGTGCTGTTGATGCAGCACGAAAAGCCAACAGTGCAAAGACATGGAAGGAGGTTTGCTTTGCTTGTGTTGATGCTGAGGAGTTCCGCTTAGCTCAGATTTGTGGCCTCAACATTATTATACAGGTGATTTGCTGCATCTACTTCTCATATGTCAATCTAGATTTTGTTGCATGGATTCTTTGGATGTCTAAAAGAGGGGACCTTTCGTGTGTAAAGAAAAATATTTGTTTAAGTTGTTTAATGCCTGGAAGCTTCGAAATCTGGTTTCTCTTCGAGTATTTGCTCCTTTTTTATACATTTCTCACTAAATCTGTGTGCTGTTTTAAATTTTACAGGTGGATGATTTGGAAGAGGTCAGTGAATACTATCAGAATAGAGGATGCTTCAACGAGCTAATATCTCTAATGGAGAGTGGTCTAGGGTTAGAACGTGCTCACATGGGAATCTTTACTGAGTTGGGGGTTCTATATGCTAGATATCGTCCGGAGAAACTTATGGAGCACATCAAATTGTTTGCAAATCGTCTAAATATTCCCAAGCTTATACGAGCTTGTGATGAGCAGCAACATTGGAAGGAGCTTACCTATCTGTACATTCAATATGATGAGTTTGATAATGCTGCAACTACCATCATGAATCATTCCCCTGAAGCCTGGGATCACATGCAGTTCAAAGATGTGGCAGTTAAAGTTGCTAATGTGGAGCTATATTATAAGGCCGTGCACTTCTACTTGCAAGAGCATCCAGATCTCATTAATGATCTTCTAAATGTGCTCGCACTTCGTGTAGATCATACACGTGTGGTTGACATTATGCGGAAGGTAATTGATTGTGCATGTATTTACTGGCAGCTTAGATTCTTAATGCCCCTCCCCCATCCAACATTTTTTTTTACTGGAAGTATAGATAATGAATTTCATTTCCATGGCTCTTATGTTGAGATTCTTTTGCATTTGAATATGTTAGGCCGGTCACCTGCTTCTTGTGAAGCCATACATGGTTGCAGTTCAGAGCAACAATGTCTCTGCTGTTAATGAGGCTTTGAATGCGATATATGTTGAGGAGGAAGATTATGAAAGATTGCGTGAATCAATTGATTTGCACGATAGCTTTGACCAAATAGGCCTTGCTCAAAAGGTGAAATGCTTTCTATTTGTAGTTTGTTCTTTGTTTAATGTGTTTATGTGCAAGAGCCTTAAACTGTTTGTTTGGTCAGATTGAGAAACACGAGCTTCTGGAAATGAGACGTGTTGCTGCTTATATTTACAAGAAAGCTGGAAGGTGGAAGCAGTCCATTGGATTGTCAAAGAAAGACAAACTTTACAAAGATGCCATGGAGACAGCCTCACAGTCTGGTGACCGTGAACTTGCAGAGGAGTTGCTTGTTTATTTCATTGAACAGGTAAGGAGCTCTTTGAAAGAAAAAAGAAAATCCACTTATTGTTTTTTATTTTAATATTATTAGGGTTAATAAATGTTTATTTTTTTGTTCAAATTGCAGGGAAAGAAAGAATGCTTTGCATCATGCCTGTTTGTCTGTTATGATTTGATTAGGGCAGATGTTGTCCTTGAACTTGCTTGGATGAACAACATGATTGACTTTGCTTTCCCATATCTGCTACAGGTAATTTTTTTAAATCTTGTCCTGAACTTTCTTGTTTGTCAAGGGTCAATTAGCTGTCTATTTTGTTTGTGGTTCCAAGCATTCTGCTTCTAAGCATTCATTGGACTTTCTTTAAATTGAAGTTGTTTGGTTTCGATTGGAATCTTTCATCGAAGCACTTGGAAGAAGCACATTCAACCCAGTTGAACATTATGTAATGGCGATCTTTCACATTCTCTGTTTTGCAGTTTATCCGTGAATACACTGGCAAAGTTGATGAACTAGTGAAGGACAAACTTGAAGCTCAGAAAGAGGTTAAGGCTAAAGAGCAGGAAGAGAAAGAAGTTATTGCACAGCAGGTATTCACTTTGAGATTGCTCCTATACTATTGCCTTGTATAAAACTGTGTTCTATCAATTTGCCTACGTTCACTTAAAAATCATTCCAAATTTCCCCTTCTCGACTAATCTTTCTTTGCTTAAACATCATTTTGCATTATGATTCATTGAATTGAATATGTTTGCAGAACATGTATGCTCAGTTGCTGCCTCTTGCTTTGCCTGCACCACCAATGCCTGGTATGGGAGGAGGGTTTGCTCCACCGCCACCTATGGGAGGAATGCCACCAATGGGCATGCCACCTTTTGGCATGCCACCAATGGGCAGTAGCTATTGAGATGAACTATTCTTGTGGAACTCGATCTTGAATTTGGTGTTTTAGTCAGTAGGGCAACCTATTCGATAGAGCGTTCCATTTAGTGTAATTTTATGAAGGCTTACATGCCGTCATTTCCTTTTTATTTTATTTTTCTAATTTGTTTTTGATGGGTTGAAAGGGTGCAGCTTAAATAATTGTGTCATAGGTTGTGTGGATATGTCGTCTTGTAATATTCTTTTGTAGCAGAGGCATTTTTTTCTTTTTGGCTGTTGGTTGAGGGCGAGCTTAGAATTTTCTCCTCTGTATTATTGTTCTCGTTTTTCAAACTTGCCTGAGTATAATACAAAACACACCACTGATAATTTTGAAGTGCTTTATTTACACTCTTCTTTAATGTATGCCCCAGTTGATAATTGATTGGTGCAGCAACCATTTGTTTTCCAACTGCAAGTGCAGTTTGTTGACTGATTTTTTATCCTTCATGTTTATCTTTTAAGATTTTGAAATTATCATATCTTGTCGTCTGCTTATAATATCACCAAGAGCCTTTGAGAGCCCGTTCTTCTCAAACCTATTCAACGTTGAAGTTCCAAATCCGCTTGACATTGCTTTGGGTTCAATGTGATAGGCAAAGGGATAATAAATAATATATTTTAGAAAAAGAGAAAAAGAAAAGAAATGCATCGAAAAATCTGTCTAGGTGGGAGCCTAGGTGGAGTGCAATTTTACTGTTACCAAATCCCCTATGCTCCTATTTCCTCAGTTTTGTGACATCTCGCAAACAACTGAAACACTAAAATAACTCTCTTCAGCCCTTTCAAAACAATTAAAATACATATTTGATAAAAACACGTTCGCATGCATAGGCGATAGGATCTGATCACCATTCATGAACCAGTTTGTGATTTTCCTCTTCATTTTTTGATAGTAAACATTATAATCTCATATATAATGTATTTCTATGAATGAATGAATCGTAGTTGTTAACTCAGAGAGAGATGTGTGGTTTGACTAATGGAGAGTTGGAGAATATTTGAATATAATTATAGCTGTACCATTAAAAGCGTAGAGTCGAGCGGCTATACTATTAAAATATTTAAATACATATATAGAGTATAGCCGAGCGGCTGTACGATTAAAATATCCGAATATATTCAAAAGTATAGTCGCGCGGCTATACTATTAAAATATTCGAACATATTCAAAAACCAAAACGACATCGTGTTCGTTCTGTTTAGTGTTGTTGTATCTTTGGGTCTCGTTACATAATCAGAAAATCGAAACGATCGAGTTGTTTGTCCAAAAAAAAAAAAAAACGATCGAGTTGATTCCTTTTTCATCATTCAATTTCCGGGCCTCTCTACAAATCTCCCCAGACGATCAATCGACGTTAATGGCTTACCAATTCGTGATTTGGGTTCTGATCACAGCTCTCTCAGCCTTGATCCTCAGATTCTCTCTCCAAATATTCACCGCCAGAAACAACAGAAAACGAGCGGTGGCCTTCTTCCACCCCTACACCAACGACGGCGGCGGCGGCGAGAGGGTCCTCTGGTGCGCCGTCAAAGCCATCCAGGACGAAAACCCCTCCCTCCACTGCCTCGTCTACACCGGCGACCATGACGCCTCCCCTCTCTCGTTGACCGCGCGCGCCCTCGACCGCTTCGGGGTCAAACTCCTTCACCCACCTAAGGTACTCTCTCTCTCTCTCACTTTCGTCTTCTATCAAGATTCAATTTGTTTTTTTTACTTGAATTTTGGGTTTGAATTTGAAGGTGGTGCATTTGAACAAGAGGAAGTGGATCGAGGAAGCCACGTACCCACGCTTGACCATGATTGGGCAGAGCCTTGGCTCTGTCTACCTCGCATGGGAGGCCTTGACCAAGTTCACTCCTACTTACTATCTCGACACCAGTGGCTACGCCTTTACGTATCCCCTTGCCAGGCTGTTTGGATGCAGGGTTATCTGCTACACCCATTACCCTACAATCAGCTGCGACATGCTCTCTCGTGTTCGTCAGCGGAGCTCCATGTACAACAATGACGACTTCATTGCTCAGAGGTATGTTCATCGTCACTATTAACATGTGCTGATTGCTGATAGTGATTGATGAATGATATGCATTGCTATTTGTTTAGCCGAAAAAAGCTCAACATGGATTGCTTTTGTTGTGTTGTTGTAGCAATTGGTTATCCAGCTGCAAAGTCATCTACTACAATATATTTAGCCGGATGTATGGGATTGTAGGCTCTTGTGCCCATCTTGCTATGGTTAATTCTTCCTGGACTCAGTCCCATATCGAAAAGCTCTGGAGCATCCCGGAACGGACTATACGTGTCTACCCTCCTTGTGATACTTCTGGACTTCAGGTTTGTTACCAGTGTCTTGACATTTTACTTGGGAACATGGTTTTACCAGTTATGAATGTGACTATGATGTGCTGCAAATATGCAATTTGGATTTGCCTTTTAACAAGTTTCTGCCCGAATAGGTGCTTTCTTTGGAGAGGCCAGCGGAACCGGCAAAAATTGTATCTGTTGCACAGTTTCGGCCAGAGAAGGTGGGCATATAAACCTTATGAGCACAAGGTACTAAGATTTTTGCGGCTCATTTTTGGGGCCCTTACTTGTTGTGGCTGCTGGCAAGTCCTTATGAACTTTGGTTATTGATTTCTCAGGCACATGGCCTCCAACTTGAGGCCTTTGCAGCTGCCATAAGGAAATTAGATGCACACTTGCCCAGACCTAAGCTTCAGTTTGTGGGTAGCTGTCGGAATAAGTCGGATGAGGAAAGATTACAAAGTTTGAAAGATAAAGCAATTGAATTGCAAGTGGACGGGGATGTGGAATTTCATAAAAATGTCATGTACAGGTCTGTGCTAAGGATTTCATGTTCTGTATCCTTTTATGCTCAACAAATTAATCTAGTAAAATGCTTTTGCAAACATCTGAACTACTCTCTATTTGTAAATAAGTTTTCTTGAACTTGTTGGGTATCTTTTGTTCTTGTAATTTGATGACCCCTATTTGGATTTGTCATTGCTTTCTTAGCTTGGTTTGTTTTCATGTCTACAGGGACTTGGTGCAACTTTTGGCAGGAGCCATTGCAGGAATCCATTCAATGACTGATGAGCACTTTGGAATAAGTGTTGTGGAGTATATGGCTGCAGGAGCCATCCCAATTGGTGAGCATCTCAAGTTATCTGTCATCTGAATCTGAACCAACAAACTCTGTAACTTATCTTATTCATTCTTTCCTGTGCTGATGTTCCTCATGTTTTCCCTTGTTTCAGCACATAATTCTGCTGGCCCAAAAATGGACATTGTCTTACCTGAAGATGGACAGCAAACAGGATTTCTTGCCTGCACCGTGGAGGAATATGCAGATGCCATCCTCAGTATCATAAAAATGCCAGAAACAGCGAGGCTCAAGATGGCTGCAGCTGCAAGGAAACGGGCTGGCAGATATTCTGAGCAAAGATTCTATGAAGATTTCAAAGCTGCCGTCTCTCCAATACTTAACCAGGCTTCAAAATAGAGGACTTGAAATCAATCACAATATACTTGTAACTTAATAGAGAAGAGCCCTTCCATCAGCCCTTAGTTTTATTACATTTATTTTTTCACTCGAAGTCTTACCAGTAACTCAAAAAGTTAGATTATGCTGCTGTCTCCAATCTGATTGTTATAATTTCGATGTCTATGATTTCATGTAGTTGAGAAATCCAAGTTTTCTGAGCGACTCTGTATTGCCTTTCACATATTTACAGTTCTTCTAGACATCCAATTTAGCCCTTGGTTTCCCTTTTTTTTTTTTTTTTTTTCTCTTTTCAACGTTAATGTGGACAATGTTGAGCCGTTAGATTTTTAATTCAATCAAGTTTGGATGAAATAAATGAAAGACCGCATTGTTACTTCATTGTTTTTCATTATAAAACGACATGTCGTTGGGACACTGGAAAACAAAAAATAAATAAGGCGGCGTGCTAAGCACGAGCTAGGATAGGCTGTGGTGCCATCAAATTCTCATCCCCTTTCCTTGGATTACAGACCATCCACTCCTTCATTGCACCACAACGCAGACACACAGTGTGTAACTCTCTCTCTCTAAATGGTTGGGCCGTAGACGACCAGAAAATGGCTGTTTCATTCTACTCGGTAGTTGGCTTCAATTCTATGGTAATTTCATGCTCCTCTTATGCGCCATTCCTTCTGTTGTCTGTGTTCAATTTGTGTCTATGAATGCATGTTTATAGCGAATTACTACAACTTGAACCAATTTTTTTCTTCTTTGTTTTCAACCCCTTCTGGGTTTTTGTTTTTCTGGTAGTTACTACTGATAATACCCACTTCAATATCTTTTTCTTTTATAATAATCAACTGGGTTATGACCTTTAATTTGGATTGGAGCAATGATTTTCTGAGTTGTTTGCACTAAAGTAGATATTAGATGGTGTTAAAGCTGAACCGAAAGGATGAATCTTGGCTCAAGGGTCTTTTTTTTGGTCTGGATAAGGCTTTCTTGTAGTTGTTGAGGTTTTTGACTGTCAGGACTTAATCCGACTGATGACTATTGTGCCCAATTTGTTTTTGTTTGACCCAAGTTTCCTGGAAGAAAGGAAGGCGCCTATGGTGATTTCATTTTTCAGAAAAGAAAACTTATGCCTCTCCTTTTATGATTTTCATCTATTCCTGTGTCTGCATGTTAAATTGTTTGCTTAAGCTTCATAGTCAGAACTCAAGGGCGAATTTTTGTTTACCTTTCAAAACTTCGGTCTGTTTTATGAATGGAGAAGTACTTAGCTTCACTCTTAGTTAGACTTGATCATTGATATATGCTTTCTACTTTTTTGCATGATTGGTACGATGTCTCAATGCATCTAAATTAGAAATTAATTGTACATTTCAAAAATTGTGTTCTATATAGCTGAATAGTTTCATGCTCTTATTGCTAATGAACGGTTCAAGGGACTGTTTCTAACTATGATGGAGATGATTGTTCAACAAATGATTCTATAATTTACGGAAGTTTTTTGTTCTCCATTTGAAGTTAAAAGCCAAGCACCAGAGCGTGTCACAATTTTCTGCTGGAGCTTGTATACCTACGGCTACCCAATTCACATCTTCATTCGGAACATTTAGGCCAAAGAGGGATATAAGCAAGAAAAGATGGGGCTTATGTCTTTCAGTTGCTGATAGCAATCGTCTTACCACAGAGACCGATGATAAGGCTTCTGGAAATACTGCAAGTTCTCCTTCTGATGACCGATTACCAGTTGTGAATTCTTCATCTTTGGGTTCTTCTGCCAACGATAGTCAGTTCCAAACTAGTGTCCTAGATCAGTCAGGGACTCAAACCTCTGAGGCTTCCAATGGGTCTTCAGTTTCCTCAAGCCAGGAGCGGGAGGCACCTCTGTCACCTAACGTGCAATCTAAATCAAAAAGATTGCCGCTAACAGCTAGGGAGAGACTGAGGGCAGCCAAGGTTCTCAGGCGTTATAACACTGAAACAAAGCCAACCAAAAAATCAGATAGGGGCAAGAATGTATTAGATGCTCTCAGAGACAGTGAACGTGGGAAGAAAAGATCCGGACTTCCAGAGGCCCCTACAAACATTTTTGACGACAGCAAGCGAGGGATGCCAAAGCAGGGCCTAACTTGGGATTTTCCAGGGGGTGCTGATTTGTTTCTAATTATCTTCTCATTTGTATTTATCAGCACGGTCATGTTTGCTACAACTTACGTTGTTTGGAAACTTGGTGCCATCCATTTCAATGAAAACTGAGTGATGGACTGTGGATTCGAAATCAACGTCGGGCGAGCCACCTTGACGCCTCCGTGTACCAAAGTTCTCCTCCTTCGCAGCCACAGCTGCAGGACTAGGATTTGAAATCATTTTAGGCAAGATATACACGTCAATGTACAAAGATTTGTAGGGTCAATATTTGTTGTATCATGATCATGAGTATTCAACATTTACTGCTCGTATACTTTTGTAGCTTCATTGAAGATAAACATATGGTAACAGCTATTGAATTCCTTGAACTTCTTCCCTTTGTTTCCTTGTCTCCTCAAAAACAAGTCTTTCACTTTGTTGAAAATGAACAAAGAAAAAGCATTTCACTTTGTATTTCTGTCAAAATTTACATTGACCTTGAGATATTTTAGTGCAAAACGCAACCATGAGTTGCGGCTCATTTCATTTGGGCAGAATCTGATTCGTCCCAAATGTCCTGCCAGCACTTTTAAAACATGAGCTTTCTTAAGTTGGATCAAACATGCATTAGCTCACCCATCTGTTCTCATAATCAAACACGTGCTCATTTAATTTGCTGTCATCTATGACCAGAGAGAAGACCAAAGTGGGCTATCTACTGGAGCCATTCATATTTTCAGAGTCTTTAGACTTGTCACCTTTTTATCATGGCTCCTGCCGACGGTTGATATAATTCAAGCAAATATGTTGAACCAAATGGGACCCGAAAAGACTGCGTTTGAGATATGGATTTTTAGAAATGAAGGAAGAGGAAGATACGGGAGCTATAAACACCACACAAATATGAGAAAATGGGCAACTCTGCAAAGCAAGTGGTTGATCAGATGTCGTATCAATCTTTAAAGTCCTCTTTATGGTGAGTTACAATGTTTGAGTGAAATCAGGGCCCTATATATCCGGCCGTTGATTCTTATTGAAGTATTTTTGTCTGCTTGTGCCGTACATTACAAGCAAAACCCATGAAAGAGGACAAACCGAGCCACTAAAATGAGTGGCAACTTGTTAGGTTAATAAGGCATACAAGAAATAAATCTTGCTAGATTTAAGAGATCTCATGGAAATTATCTGATCTGACAGTAAGATTATGTTTGACAATTGTCAATAAATTCAACCCGATTCTATATATTTAACTATTAACAGTTTTAGTTCGCTATCTGAAAACATATCATGTCAGACGACGAGAAAAAACTATTAAACATAAACAATATTGCACAATTGTCCTAATTTAGTGGGGATGAAAAAGCGTAGTGGTGAGCTTTGATAGTGGTTCCTGAAAAAGCACAAGTCAGCTGCCAGCAGCTGTATCTCACTTGAATTATGGGTGATGTGGCAGTGTGCTTTAGTCTTGTTAAAGTTGTGTTAAGAGTAAGTTAGAACTTCCTAACAATGGTTGGTTTAAGGGGTTAATAGGAGCTTTGTATATTTAAAGGCTGAAAAGCATTGTGCTAATATGAGTCAATTCTCATTAAACATCATAAAATTTCCTCTCTAAGCCTCATCCTTTTTCCTTCATGGGAGCTTACATGCTCCTCAATGCACACTCCAAATTAAAGAGAAAAGATGGAGGGAAAAATGGAGGACAGATTAGACAAAGTTACAACATTAATTAGCATTTTACAAATCTTATTCTCGTCGTTTTTATCACAAATTAAGTTCTTCCCTACTATTCTGTTACCAAATCAATCCATGCACAGCAGAGCAGCTGCTATGAACAATCACTTAGTTTCTACCACAACAATTTCTATGCCATTGCCACTTGCCGGTTTTATTTCTCTTTTCATATTTGATAGTTTGATAACATAACATGATCTTCTCCTACAATATTTTACTACGATTTTTGCAAGTTTTGCTATACGATGTTTCTAAATTTGTTTTGGTTTAGAAAGTTGATGTGGTGAGACAGATCTCTATGTCCTTTTGTGAACCCAAATGCAGTGAAATATATAGTGGATTAAGCATTCTTCGATTTTTCTAATTATCAAGATCCCTTTAAGGTTTTGTTGTTTACTGATGAATGAAAAGAAAAGCAGGAAAAAAAAAGTACAAAATACAAATAAAAATCGTATTGAGAACAGCCGGATACAGCCAAAAGCAAGTTTCATTTGACAAGTTAAAGGTTTTATGGATAACTACCGATCACTATCAAAGGTGTGGAGATCACACATTATTAGTGCAATGAACAGTAGATCTTGATGTGAGATAAAAAGGCAAAGGGGATGGAGAGTAAGGTTTTAGAGAAGTGTTGGTTGTTTTTGGCTATGGAGAATTGTTATTGTGCTGGTCCTCAAGGGGCAACCTGGGCTCCCTACAACTCTGCTGCACTGAGCAATGAGTCTTCCAGCTTTCCACTTCCATGGCCTCCTCATGCCTCCAGCTCTACCCAATTCCAGTTTTGTGGGTTCCCAAATTCTTGGTCCGCAACAGCTGAAGGTGCTGATGAAGAAGACAGAGCTGCAAGTGCTTCAAAGAGCCACAGCCAAGCAGAGAAAAGGCGCAGAGATAGAATCAATGCACAGCTTGCAACTCTAAGGAAACTAATTCCCAAGTCCGACAAGGTACTTAGTACAATATCACTTAATAATTCTCGATTTTCGATTGATTGACTGTCTAACAACATAACATGTTGACGTTTCTACAGATGGACAAGGCGGCTCTGTTGGGAAGTGTGATCGATCATGTGAAGGATCTAAAGCGAAAAGCAATGGAAGTCAGCAAAGCCTTCATGGTTCCAACTGAAATGGATGAAATAACCATCGACTCTGATCCTGCTCAGGCTGCTGCGAACTCCAGCAGCAACAATATTAATATGAACAAAAGCAGGTGCAGTATCGTCATAAGGGCATCTGTTTGCTGCGATGACAGGCCAGAACTGTTCTCGGAGCTCATTCAAGTGCTCAAAGGCCTAAAGCTGACAGCAGTGAGAGCAGACATGGCAAGTGTGGGTGGCCGAATCAAAAGCGTTTTGGTCCTCTGTAAAGATAGTGAAGAAGATGAGGCTCTCTGCATAAGCACTCTCAAGCAGTCACTTAAGTTGGTTTTGAGTAAAATTTGCGCATCATCTATGGCACCAAACTGTCGAATTAGAAGCAAGAGGCAGAGGTTTTTCTTGCCATTTCAATACCCAAATTAGATCTTATTTTGTTCCCAAGATTTTTTGAAGTGTGTGAATCAAGTGATTTATAGAGTACATTGAGTCTCTATTCTTTTCTTTGTGTTCTTCCCTTGGGAGACATGCTTCAATCATGGATTGTATTGACATGTGGAGAGATTAAGCTATAAGCTTGGTGGCATGCATAAGGCAATAAGGCAACTGTGGGCACAACAAGGAAGGAGCAGGAGGTGATATATCATCTGTGGCTTCCTACCATATTGAAGAAGAGAAGTTTGCATGATTAGATTGAACAATAAATATATATGATGTTTTGCTTATTTTTGCCAAGTTGCATTAGCTGGCATCTTGTAATTGTACGCAATTTTGGAATTCGATAACAAATAATCGCATTTCTGTTATTTTGGCCTAAGTTAATCTCTAATTGCTTAATAAGAAGAGGGTGCTTGCCATGCTTTGCTTCACACATAGGATCGACTACTACTTTGTTTGAAGAATCACCATATTTAATTATTGATGCTTTGTACGAGGGTTGTAACAAGTAATTTTTTCACTGGTATGATCTTAGGGGGACGGGGGAAGCTCTAACAGTGGCAAAGTTCCCTTTCCCGCTTGTGGTTGTGTAGGTAGGCTAACTAGGTAGTCCGACGACCACTACACCCTTATGTGTAGAGATGCTCGCCTATTTGTACTTGTTTTCATCCTGCATTATCAATAAAATTATATCACCTTCGGATGCAAAAGAGGAAGAGGGTGCTTGTAGGGATAGACAATGGGTACTCCCTGGACCCAATTACCACAGCACCACCACATTGCTAAACACTAAATGGGTAACTATATGGTCGTCCATGTCCATTAGTAGAGAGACTATAATGACACGGAATCCTTAATAGTCATCCGATCAATTACAGAGTCATTATTGTACCCTTTTTTTTTTTTTTTGGTGGGATGATAAGCAATAGAATATTATTGTACAGTTGTATTAAACCCCTCAATATATCCCCTTTTTGGTGAATTTGTAAAGGTGCCATTTGAGTCTACCGCTCCAATTTGACGCAATTGAGGTTTGAGATGTTAATGATTATATACCTAATTTCTTGATAATAAAAAATGCATTTAGCTACTCCACTTTGTTATCTGCATCTACTTATTTCAACTCTTGTCAATCTTTTTTGCTCACAAACTTTGAATTCGATGCCTGCGAGTGTAGTAGTTGGAATTGATGTCATGTTGTAGAATTAAACTTGTTTACCAACTTGCTTTTTCCATCGTAATTAACTCCAGAAGGTGAGTTAAAAATAATATAGTTTACTTTTTAACTGTTTATCCACCCCTATAATCTCGGTTGGGCAGTTCAGCAGTTGCTTCACACTCCTATTCCGTTCCGTTTACGTTCCATTAAGAAACGGATAGCCGTTACCCACTTCCCTCTCTTTCTATCCTACTCTACATTCAACAAACTGCCCTTACTCTTTTCTTTTTTTTCTGTTAATTCTTACGTGTGTGTGTGTGTGTGTGGGTTTTTTTTGTCATCAGCCATCATCACCGTCCATCTCAAATCGAAGTCATCAGTCTTGAGGGATCAGATTGATCTAGAGAATTGAGCTAAATATATTAATTTTCTTTTGATTAGAGAGCTCAGAGTATTGGAATGAAGAGGGGAAGTTATAACCTCCTACTTCTTAAACCCAATAGACAAGTTTGACAACAACAACAACAACAAAACCCAGCATTTCCCAGAGGCTTAATAATAATATTATCGTACAAAATAAAATTAAAAAACGAAAAACAGAAAGGAAAGAAACGCGTTTGAAGTTAATTTCTGTTATGTGAATCAGAGCGGTTTTACGGTTCATGCATGTCGCCTAACCCAACCCCCCCCCACCCCATTCAAACGGTTAAAAACACTCTTCAACTCCCCCTCTCTCCCCTTCCCATTCTCAAATTCACACAATCCATTTCTCCTCTCTCTCTCTCTCTCTAACTCTCTGTGATCATCATCGTCGTATGATGATCATCATGAGCGTGATCAACAGTGATGAGGATCGAGTGAAGGGGTCGTGGAGCCCACAAGAGGACTCCACGCTCATCAAGCTGGTGGCCCAGCACGGCCCACGCAACTGGTCCCTCATCAGCACCGGCATCCCCGGCCGCTCTGGCAAGTCCTGCCGCCTCCGGTGGTGCAACCAGCTCAGCCCCACCGTCCAGCACAAGTCCTTTACGCCGCAAGAGGACAACATTATCGTCCGGGCCCACGCCCTCCACGGCAACAAGTGGGCCACCATCGCCCGCCTCCTCCCCGGCCGAACAGATAATGCCATCAAGAACCACTGGAACTCCACGCTACGGCGTCGTCGCCAACTCCCCGAGTTGTCGTCCGCGTCGTCCGATTCCAACTCGGCCGCGCCGATCAGGTACGAGCCGGGCATGAAGCGGCAGTGCCTGAGGGCGTCGCCGGAGCCAGATAGCTTTAAAGAGGACGTGGGAGGGGACGGGGTGGTAGAGACGTCGCTGACGCTATCGCCACCCGGCGAGAAGGAGGAAAACGAGGTCGTTTTGAAGAGCAAGGATCATGAAGCGGTGGATAATGATGACGAGGGGAAATGTGCTGTGGAGATGGAAGAGACGTGTTTGCTGACGATCATGCAGCGGATGATAGCCCAGGAGGTGAGGAATTACGTTGATAGCTTACGGGCCGAGTATGGTCCCACGTCGTTTGGGCTTCAGTCAGCAGCGCTCCAAAATGATCCGTAACGCTAGAATATTTTCTATTTTCACTCTTCAGTTTTCAATATCGTTTGGTCTCTGTTGGGTTGTGAATTCTCACTTTCATAATCGGCGTGAACTTGAAAATCTTCATGCGCATGAGCATCATCATGCGCATGATGTTAGTTATCAACTCTTATTACTACTTAAAGTTTCAGTTTAGCAATCTGCCCAAGTTTTATTTGCAATCGACCAACAAAATTAAAACCGTCTGAGGACATTGATTGAAATCTTAAGACTGCAATAATCCGTACGCAATGCGAAAATACATTGTGGACACAACAAACATTAACCGCATATTCTGTTTAGGGTTTTCAGTGTTTATACACATATGGCGCTGTTGCAGGAATATAAAAATGGAAACGCATAAAGTTGCCGATTTATAACTTTTCCTTCAACCGAGGAATGTAGTTCCATTTCTTATGCGGAGGATATATTCGCTTTCGAAAGGTAAACAAAACTGCTGGCAGGCATATGCCTTCCGCCTCCTTTTAAGAGTAAAACAGAACAAAATTGCAATTACGAGTGCCGACTCCAACACAGAGAATAAAACTCATATTTATACACAGTACACCTTACCAAGCAAGAACTGCTAGTAAGGCATGTATTATATAGCATTGCACAAACTAAAAGTGGGAGGTCATGGCATTTTACAGGAAACCTATTTCTCATTCAAAAACGCATGCTTCTGCATATTACCAAAGTCTTAACCATACAACCTATTTCTCATACAACCTAACCAGGACAGTGACGCTTTCGATCATACCTACCTAAAACACCTCTTTCAGTTCCGATGACAGAAAATCATGTCCAACCCAATCCAAAATTTCAACTACAGAATTCAATAGACCTATCCAAAATATATGCACCCACTATCGTAATTGACTTCAATTAACTTACAAAGCAAACAAGTCCAAATGAAGCCCAGTCTTTCATCTGTTACTCATCCTAGAACACAAACCATGCCTGCTCAACAAGGCTAGGCATTCGCCCGACACATAGATCACACCTTCCATGGCGCCCAAATACTAAAATCAAAGCCTAAAAAATTCATCTCTATCTGGCAAATAGACAGTGATATCTAAATAGTTCATTTCTCACACAACAATCTATAGCCTACAAAACAACCTCTCGCATCTATCGCAACAGAACACTCATCAACTACTATATTCTAACTCGGGACACAATATTTCAAATCACTAACAAAGAAATGCGATTCACAACACATAAGAGATATCCATCATCACCATCAAAATTTAAAATCACGATACCAATGCTCAGATAGAAAATGAGTTATTTTAAAGCTCATAATATGGTTTGAAAGCTGACTGAAATTAAGCAAAACTTGTTCAAACTGAGAAAATCACAAAAGTACAGAACGACTACAAGCTGACTAATCGGTACTGATTACTTGATTAGAAAACAAAACATGGGGATCGGGTGAGAGACAACGTCGATTGATGGAGGATGGCGGCAAAACTACTTGGATCTCTGTCTCATCTTTCGGCGCTTCCTCTTCAACCTCCTCATGCGCTTCTTCTTCCACTGCACACGCCACAAAACAAGAAGAAACAAATCAATAAACGAACAAAAACAAGGAGTAAGAGAAAGCGCAAGTTGGGAAAGGAGATGGAGCTCTTACCTTGGCTCTCATGGTGACGATGAAACGAAGTTCGCTCTCAAAACCCTAGTTCTGCAAAGAAGGCTGCGGAGAAAAGAAGTTATCGTATCTTTGAGAGTGTTTGGATATTAGCGCTTTGCGACTATTTATAATAGAAGAAGAAACCCTAATGTTAAAGTCGGGTTTTGAATTTGGGTTGGGCAACTACTTACCATCCTCAAAATTTGGGTTGAAAGTTCTTCAATGTCAATCCGGCCCAATAATGGACTTTAGGCCGATGAGCAGATTGGGTTTTGGGCCGACTATAACATTAGGATTTTGGGTCGATCAAAGGAGTAAAATATAATTTTCTTTTTAGAAGCCCGATCTTCGGATAATCAAAAAGCTCAAATTTTTAAAAAATGTAAATAAAATATTGAGACGTGAGCTTAGCTAATTGATCAGTATAGTGAGCTTGTTCTTTAACACCCGAGTTCGAGTCTCCGTTATAAATTAAATTAATTAGAATAATTAATTTACACTACTCCTTGTATTAGAAAAAACAAATTAAGAAGAAAAAGAAAGAAACTGACAAACTCCAGGACATTCTTCAAACATATGCCGCCAAATGTATAAACAACGCATTTGTTTTTTATAGGGAAAGAACAAAGCATTCATTTTTATGCCTCAATCTTCGTCTGGTTTCCTCAGGCAATAAAATATATCGAAAATCAAACCACGACAAGAGTAGGAAAAGGAGAAGAAAAAAAACTCTAAAATATCTCCAAACAAGACGATAACACGAAGGACAGTTCTGCTTTACAAGAATTTACAAGATATAGGATAATAATGAATTAAATTATTCTACATCCAAATAGAAAAAAGAAAAAAAAAAGTAAATTCTTTCCAAAAAAAAGAAAAGCCCAAACAAAATCAGGAACTAGTGGACTGAGCTTGGAGCTGAGCTCGACACAGCGGGCAACTCGACCGAGTCGCGAGCCACGCATCGACGCACTCAGAGTGGTACCAATGGCTGCAACTCGGCAGAACCTTAACCTTCTCGCCATCTCCGAAAACCCCGAGGCATATGCAACACTCTCCGCCGCCGCCGCCGCCAGCCTCCAAGTCCCGATCCGATTGCTGGTACAGGACGATTGGCAAGGCTCGGATGACCGCGGGGTCGAGTCCCTTGGGCTGACTCTGCGGCGGCGCGTTGGGCGGCGCGTTGGATAGGGAGGAGGTGTTGGGGTAGTAGTGGCATACCCAGCGCGCGTAGAGCATGAGGACTGTGACGAGGAGGACGACGGTGAAGAGGATGACGACGAAGAAGAGCGTGCGGCCTCGGATATGAAACTGGGCGTCGTCCAGCACCGTGAAGTGGCCGTCGAAGGGCTGAGATTGTTGGGAGGAGGAAGCCATTTGGAATTTAGAAGGTCGGTGGATCGCCTTTGATTAATGAAGATTTGAAGTGGGTTTAAGTAAGATTAGAATGTGAGTAGCAAAAGAGGAAGGGTTTATATAGTAAGTAGGGGCTGGTTGGTTTGGTGGCGGCGAAATTGTTTGCTTAAAGACAGCTGAGAGAGTAGTGGCTTCACACATTTCTTGAATGATGAATTTATTTTTTATTCTTTTTCGGAATAAGATATTTCTGTAAGCAAACCCATTGGGCTTCTGCTATTGGATGAGGGCCCACATTTGACTTGGAATTTTGCTATCTTTATCCTCAAAATTAACTTATTCACGTTTTATTTTTATTTTTCTGGGCCTCCTTTTATGAAATTTCTCCTTTATTTTTATTCATTTTTGATCTTGTATTCTTCAGACAGTTGCTTCTCTGAAAATTCTATTTTTATTTTTATTTTTGTACTTTTACCGTCTAATTAGAGAGGTTTTGGGTGTTTCTTGTTCTCCATTCTTTCTTTGCTTTTTGATAAGGCAAAATTGCGTGTTGCAAATGTTTATTAGTCGGAAGTTTTAAATTATTAATCCATCTGAACATAAAATAGGAAACCAATCTAATCAACGCAAAAGATAAGTTGGGTTATCTTTCTCTTTTGTCTTATGAAGAAAATTTCAACTTGATCAAATTTTCTCCATTATTGTATATATATATATATATATAGTACTCTAAGCCTAGAACATTCACAAAACTTTATATCACCAATCATTGAACTGACTCCTCATTTTCTGTTTTTATATATATGGTACATGTGCTTCTAGTTGTTGATTCAAGAATAGTAATTATTTTGTGGGTGTTGTTGGAGAAAAGTTGTATTCATAATCGGCACCTTAATTAATTTGTACTTGTTTTGTTTATCTTATCAATAAAATATTATCTCTCTTTTAAATTATAAGTGTTTTTGTCCTTCGATCTGTTGTCAATATCTACCGAGATATCATAAAGTAATTAATTAGTGCTTTGCTACGGAGGTACGTACTGATGGTAAATAAAAATTATAATTGATTGTTATGAGGGGACACGAAGAAATCTAAGTTGGGAAATTACTTGATGGAAAACATGTGTCACCTGAAATCAACTTAGCATTGGACCGTTTTAGATATTACCATGTAAAATCGACAAAGTTGTTGGATTATGTTTCCAGAATATAAAACTGAAATATGAAGAAGATAATATATACAATGAAATGAATTAAAATAGTTTGAATTTCCAAGTTGTAAGAATTTACTGGTGTACTTGTGACACACTTAATATTGGTTTACATGCACTTTTGAGCAGCAAAGTAGGAGGAGCCTTGTAAGAATAACACTGAAGTTAGTGGTAGGAAACTACTAGAATCAAATTAGCCATCCAGAAAACGAAAGGCCACCTTAATCTTTGAAAGGACGTTTTCTATCTATCGGGGAATCGGATGATAGCCCAAACTCACTCTCAAATCAACCTTTTAGAATGAGGAAAACAGCAAACAACTTTAGATTCAGCTTAGCTCACGATAAGAAATTGAAAACAACGGTAGAAATTGGGCCTAACCTAAAAATACAGACATTCAAGAATCAAATTGAACGTCTTTCTAGCCCTCAAATGCCAAACGTCAATCACTTATTTCACATCAATACTTGTAGTGCATTACACAAGTATTGATTTATACAGTATAAAATAAATCCATGTCCAAATAATTATAACGATAAGCAAAGCTTAATTTTGTCATGATTGGAAATGCATACATACTAAACTAATAAATCTAAAGTAAACATCACAGCAAATAAGTACCAATTGATGCATGGCTCAAATCTTCTCAGTTGGATCAACTTATGTTGTCCCATGACATAATTAGTCGGTACTTCAATATCTAGCTCAACGAAAAATAGGTAACGGAAGAAGTTATATATACAAAGGCGCATTTAAAAGATACCACCCTCTTTTCAATGATTTCAATCAATTTTTCATTGACACTAAACCAAAGATTGATCATATATAAGTTAAAGATTATCAAGAGGGTACTTAGTTAAACTTGAGACATTTCTAATTGTTAGACAACCACTAGGCCCTATGCATACAGATCAAAGACGGAACATGTGCAGCCTTAACATACAAGAAATCACTCGAAACATAACGAAATGGGGCTTGGAGGATTCGAACTAAGGAGCTCGTCAAACTAGAACTTTAATACTATGTTAGACAACCTCAAACCAAAGTTGTGATACCATATGTTAAACAACCGTTAGGATGAAAAAGCTATGTTGTCAAGAAATTGGCTAACAATAATTACCTAGTGAACTATGAACCTCACAATATATACATGCATAGTATACATATCTCTACTTGTAGGTTGACAATTATGAATGAAGTTCTAAATTTTGAAGCTAGCACAAAGAGCTTAAATGTAGTGACAAGATGAAGTCATACCTGAAGATTGATGCTTTGATGATGTGTGTCTTGACAGATCTTAAGTAGCATAGATACTAATCCTTTTTCTTTGGTTTTGAGGCGCACCAAAGCCCAAAGAAATAGGAAGATTAGCTAGCTCTTGCCACCATCAAATATTACAGGAAAGAGAAGATATATGCAACCTTACATACCAACATGTTGAACAGAACAAAATAAGCTAATACACACAATTAATTACACAATAAACCCCAAATTTCCTTTTCAGATCAAGAAAACGAGAGAACTAATTAATATATTTTTTGATATTTATATATATGTTCTTTAGAAAAGGATACAATATTTCCTCAGTTCACGAAAAATAAATAAGAGGGATCGATGGATCGAATTTCTTCTTTTGTCCCAAACTATCCTAAAAAATGAGTAAAACTCCCTATGTATTAAATAATAATCTGATATTATAAAGAGATAATTAAAAAGAAAACCTAATCCTTCAAGTTTTGAGATCTTCGTAAACAAATCATACATATAATCAACCTTACCTTAGATCGATCTTTCTGCAGCATCATCATTTATCAATTTGCTAAACCCTTGTGCTCACCAAAGCATTTCTATCCATCACCACCAGCTTCAATCCAATACTTCATTATGCCTTTTGTAACCTCGTGAATACCAAACTCATATGATCCCCAGCACTGTTGTCTCATCAACTCCATAAGCGCAAGCAAGTTTTGGCCCGATCTTGTAAATTAATATTCTTCATCAACCCATTTGTAGACCAAAATCACTGTGAAACCTTGCATGCAAGCCCAGTCTACATATAAAGCTTCAAACTTCGAAAGGAATGGAGTACATCTGTATCTCTCTTGTTCTTCTTCAAAAGAGACATGCAGAACTATAAATATATATAAATATATATGTAAAATCTTGAATTCTTCATCATCAGGAATCAAATCCTTTAAAATCCAAAAAGAAAGGATCACCATAGTCCCAAAGACTCGGCGCACACTCTTCCTCACTCGTCAACGGCCACATTAACGGAGACATGGGTCCCACTCCGCCCATCGGATCCGAGCACCCCGGTGCAACGGGCATGGGTTGCGAAGACGACAGAGACAACCCGGAGCCCATAATCGAATTCCCGTCATCGAACGAACAAGAATCGGCCTGATTGTTTTGAGTATGATGAAGTAGTTGTTTGTTTTGATCATGGCTAGGGTTTGTATTTTGATATGAGGTTGACGTGTCACCACCGCCACCGCCAGATACCGGGTACTGATGATGAAATTGTTGCACCACAAGATGCTGCTGCTGCTGCTGTTGTTGTTGTTGGTGCAATAATGGATTATTTTGAAGATTATCTTGGTCTCTCATATTAATATGATGAGGATGATGCTGACTCAGCTGTACGGACGATGTAGCAGCAGCAGCAACGCTAGGGTAAACTCCGACACCAACACCATACGGAACGAACCCTGATGCCATGAGCGGGACCGGGTGGGCGGATGAGGGGAAAGGGAGGGTAAGGCCGAACCCTGAGGGGCGAGGAAGCAGAGGTCTTAGGGTTTGGGTGGAGGAGTTACAGGAGGAGGATGAGGAAGAGGAGCCACGCGTGGACGATTGAGAGTTGGAACCGGAGGGCTGGAGGTTGAGCTGGGCCCTGGAACCGTAGAGGATGATGGCGGCCCGGTCGTAGGCCCGGGCGGCGTCCTCGGCTGTAGCGAAGGTGCCAAGCCACTTCCGCGTCCGCTTACGAGGCTCGCGGATCTCGGCCACCCATTTCCCCCAACTGCGCTGGCGCACGCCGCGGTACCTGAACTTGTTGTTGTCGGGGCCTCCCTTGCCCTTGCACTTTTTGTTGTTGGTTTCTGTTGGCGTTGTGGCGGTGGAGGCGGTGGTTGAGTCAGGGCTTTTGTTGTTGTTGTCGTTGTCTTGGGGAGGGTGATGAGGTGGGGCTGCTGGAGGTGAGAGGGGGTGCTCGTCTTCCATAGGGTGAAGTTGCGGCGAGCTTTAAAGGATTGAAGACAGTGGGGGGGTTTTGGTTTTGGTTTTGGGGGAAGAGAATCAAAGGTGGATGGATGGAGACACTATACGTGCCCTACCTCGTTCAGTGTTCTCGATTAGTCGAAAGAAGAGAGAGTTTCTCTGATATTGGGTCTCATTTTCAATGCCATTTCTGTTAATGGTCGAATAGGGCGGTGCTTCCTCTTTTATATTTATATTTCGCTTTTTTCTTTTTTTTCCTCTTCTTTTACAAAATATTGATAGAGTCTGTGAGAACGAGAGAGAGAGAAAGAGAGGGCGTGATTGCTGTGCAGTGAAGAAACAGACCAGGCTCAGTGTCAGTGCGCACATTGGTTTTGGAATTTGAAACCATTTACTTATTTTATGTGCTATTTCCTTCATTCATAGGGTTTGAATGTTTTTATTAGTTTCTTGTTTTCTGAAGAAGAAAAAAAGTCATCTTCATCTCCTGCGTAATAAGTTACCTAATAAGTAATGTTCACGTTCAATTAAATCTGTAAAAATATTCAATTGCCTCCACTTTGACTAATTTGCAGAAAATGTGAAACAAAAATTTGATGATCAAGTTGGAAACTCTTTATTCATCATGTGTAATTAACAGGGAGCAGTACTTATTTTATGTCATTTTATTTTCATTTTTGTTAGAAAGAATATAGAATTTGCCAGTATAATTTGGAAAATGCTAGGCATATTATATTTTTGTACCATAGAGGTAGGCCACATTGTATTGGTGGGCACCGTTTCTATTAGAGAAGTGATACACAATGTGGTATGCCTAGTATTAGAGTATCTACAATCACATTCTCTATTTTTTAGCTAAAAACATATAAATGCTATCTTAGAAGCTCTCTATAAAATGTAGCATGCTATCTTAGGAGTTCTCTATACTCCAATCATACTCTCTAGAAAGTGGATAGAGGGCATGGTTGAAGTTGTATTTTTCTTATTTCTCGCCAAATTTTGTCTAAAGATGTGATTTAAAGAGCCCATTATGAATGCTCTTACCCGTATAATTTTCCATGTTGTTTAATTTCATTGATTTTAACTTTTACTTCCTGTCTGGTTACATTAATTTCGTTGAATTTGGAATTAGTGGGTGGCGTAGTAAATTTGTCTTTTGACCCAGGGACAAGCAGCCTTCCTGCTCTACTATGCCATTTTTCTTTTTTTGTTCACTAATTAAAGAGGAGAGAAATTAGTTGGGAAGAGATATTTTGATCTTAAATTGAAGCCCAGGTTATAATTAACTTCAACCTCAACCAGGCTTGTTTCAAGGTCCTCAAAGTCGGCCATCTGACTCATCTGAAATCTGAATTGCTTAAAAGGGATTCAAATTCTTTTGAATTCTTTTGAATTGCTTTTTCATAGAAAGGTCATGAATTGGTTAAAAGCTAATAGGATAAAGAGCATTATTGCTCATACCTAGATACTTAATAACCCTAGCTCATGCAAATTTTCTGTGTCATATGATACATCCCTATCATTATTGATTCATGAGCGAAAATATCACAGCATATATTTATATATATATCGATGGCAGGCTATATATTACAAGCAGTATGTGTTCATGGCTCTCTGTGTTTTCTATGACAACTATCAGACAAGCACGTAATAACGAAGCTGATTGTTAATTACAATATATATATATATATATATATATATATATATATATATATATATATATAGGGTAAATTACTCAAATGATCCTCAAATTTGTACCATATTTACATTTTGTTCCATAAACTAAATTATTCGTTCAAATGGTCCACCAACTCTTTATTAATCGGCGCTTTGGTCCTACCGTTACATTTTCTGTTAAATTTAGTCACGTGAGCAGCACATGCTACATTTGTGGGGGTAAATAAGACTTTTGACCTATGTATCACCCCTTTATCACCACTTTATCACTTATGTATCACCACTTTATCACCTATTTGGGGAACATAGGACAGTTATGGACGGTTTTACCCTTACATTTGACGGCAACATTAACATAATTTAACGGTAGGATCAAATGAAGCGATTAATATAGAGTTGATGGACCATTTGAATGAATAAATTAATTGAGGGACCAAAATGTAAATCGGGTATAAGTTTGAGGATTATTTGAGAGCGAGGCAGAGGGAAATTACCTTAGGCGTACGAACGTTTAGCTTGTTGCACGCTTAGTGTAGCGAGGTGTGGCGAGGCGTGGAAGGAGCGAAAAAGCGCCGCTATCTGCAAGTCAAAGCGCGAGGAAGAAGATGACCTTGTTTGAATTTTTTTTGTTAGGGTTTGTTTTAATACAACGTCGTTTCATCTAGTTACTTATGTGTTTTTTTTTTCAAACTGAGGTGTTTTAAACGCACATTTTGGGTGTTTTTAAATTTTATTTTTTCTTCTAAGTAAATACATTAATGGACATATATGTATATCCCTAATGTGATAATTTGCATCAATTTTAATTCTCTCCATAAGTTGAAGCCTCTCTCTCTTTCGGCATGCAATTCTCTATCCATAAAACCCACTAAAAATAACACTCAAGTCCACATATAAATGCCAAATATCATAGCATTTGATGTTTCGTGATGAGGAGTGGGATGCATGAATTGACTTTTTCCTTTGATGTTGAACAAGTATTTTATGTTTTGGTATTAATTATTATGCTTAAGTGACATTTAGTACTTATATTTGATAGAATATTTTGGCTCAATAAGAATTAGTAGTACAATTTATTTATATTGTATTATTTATAATTTTTTGAATTTAATTAAATCAATGTTCAAAAGGCTTATGCCTCACTGCTTCAGGATTTATGCCTCGCGTAGCGGACTAAAAATGGCTCGTCTCTACACCTTGCCTTTTAAAACATTGATATATATATATATATATGAAAATAAATTAGATAAAAATTGGATCATGAAGAATAACATGTTTCAATTATATTTTAGGGTTTGCATTAAAAAAATTATATTTTTGGGTGTATCTGTTGTGTGCATGGCTTTCTTGTAAAGTACTGTATATGTTGTGTGTATATTGATAATGTATACAAAAGAACCAAAATATGGAGGAAATCAAGAGAATATGATGTTGCCAACGAGGTTGGTTGGTAAGCTCTCTTAGCTATCCAAGCCTAGGTTGAAATATCGCTGCCAACAATTCTTCTTGAGGAGTATTCTGTAAAAACCAAAAAAAGGGTTAAAATAGTCTCTATAAGTCCTCAAAGAGGCTTTAATGTACCCTTATCTTGGGATGGAGTTGCTTCCCCTCTTCCTAAATTATTTTTCATAAATCGAGAAAAGAGAATGATGTGGAGGAGGAATTTTGCATGAAGGGGATGGCGTGTCCGCTGGCCAGAGGAAGTGCAGGAATAGTTAGGAGCAGGCAGCATGTGGTGTCCAGCCCAGCGCCTTGGAACTCGCAAAGGCAGAAGGCAGAAGAAGGCAGAAGGCAGAAGGCAGAAGGCAGCACCACAGCAACTAATATAAATGGAACCTGTTGGACTGTTAAAAGCCACCCAAATAGAGAAAGGAAGAGGGATAACTTCTGTCTTCCGATACGATAACCTGTTGCAAAATTTACTTACCCTAATATTTTATGCAAAAGATATTAGGTGACCTTTTGGAAATATTGAGCAGATTGCTTATATATTGTCGTGTCGTGGGTGGGTCTGGTGGGCTTGTAAGCTTGGTGTTGGTGGGGAGCTGTTCCAATTTGAACCATATATAACCTTGTAGCTTTTCCCTCATATCATTTCTTAATTATGTTTTCCTTCTCATTGCATGACAATCTATCTGTACAACCTATACCACGTTCCCTGTAACATGATCTAAAAGGCATCAAAACAGATTGAATAGGCCTTTCCCATAATGTATTCACATTATTGTTTATAAAAGATATATAAACCCTTGGTGTATTGGAGCAAAGCCCTCCCAAGTCTCAACCCAGAAGTTAAGGAAACTTAAAGCAAAAAAGAGAGCAATATGCTTGTAACTCAAGTTGTTAGGAGCATTTACCAACACGCCCGAGTCTAGATTCATTTCCCTCAATATTGCTTGTATAAAATGAAAAATGACAACAACAAAAAAATGCAGTCTAATGGGATATATGGTAAGCGCATTCAAATATTCGAACCCATCAACTCACAGTGTCCTCGGGTTGAACATGTTCAATTTCGGCATTTGGGCTGATGAGTTCTAATGAGCCCAATCAAAACAAAATTAACAATCCCCAGTCATCGGTGGAACCTGCCATGGGCTACAATCCCTTGACATCTTTGCAAAACTTGTGATCCCTGTACAAATATTTTCTCACCGCACCTAATGCATAACAAAGAAAACACAACATGATTAAGTACGTGATTTACCTAATCAACCATGCAATTTGATGTCCCAATTCTTTTTTTATAATTTTCATAATCCATAGTCTAAAGATATTCTAATTTACGAGAGAGAGGAAAATCGAACTTGGTAAATGAAAGAGGATAAGCCGTTTTGATCAACTGACCAAACCGATATATATTCTACTGCAGGAATCAGTTTAGGCATATTCCAGCATGAAACCCTTTTAATTAAACATGTTGTTTATTTTGTGTAGCATCGATATGAATTGGATCCATTATGATGCTTTATTTTTTTTTCAACTCTCTGCACACATCATATGCACATTCAGTTGAAAGACAAAATCCAAGACCAAAATACAAGATTCTTCCTCTAAAATTGAAGTGCCTCTAATAAGTCTCCGATCCAACGGTTCTCGTCGCACCTTACAATTTACCACTCGCATGGACCATGGATGAAAAAATGGAACACAACGGAACCCGTTTATATTATAAATCAGGAAAAAAACTATACAAAGTCAGCGCATGTGAGCTAAGCAGAGAGAGAGAGAGAGAGAGAGAGAGAGAGAGAGAGAATCGTGTTCGAGTGGTCCTCACGAGTATGGACTCTTGACCAATATCTCGTACTTGTCAACTGCACTTGTGGGGACAGCCACCATCACCTTCACAGATTCCCCCTGATCATCACCATCATCATCATCATCATCATCACCACCTCCTCCCTTATTATTTTTACTACCGACTGGCAAAAACAGGCAGTACCTGTCGCTCAGTATGGGCCCCACATGCACTGGCCTCCCCATTCCAAAGTCAACCCTTTCCAATCCCAGCCTTGACCACTGCGACACGATCAGCACCCCCACCGTGTCAGGACTCGCCTTCGACTCGCTCACCGACTCCACCACCCTCCGCACGTGCTCCTCCCCCACCCTCTCCTTCGCAAGCTTCACCAGCCCCGCCGCGTGCCCCAGCCCCTTCTCCTCCAGATCCTTCACGCTGCTCTGCGCGCACCCCAGCACGAACGCATTGCCGTAATACCCGCCGGGTAGACTAGGCTTCACTCGGTTCCGTACGTTGACGCTGAAGAGGAGCTTCAAGATTTGGTTTGAAGCTAGGTTTAGTGCTCTGGCCCAGCTCCTCCATACATGGGCTGAGAGAACCTCGAACGAAGTATAGGCCGACTCGGTGCTGAGTCGACTCGTCGACAGAGCGAGTTTTTTCAGCTCGCTTAGGTATATGTTTTCGAATGTTATGGAGGTTGGGATAAGTCGTTCGTTGGAGAAACGGTTCATGAATCCGCAACGGTCGGGGACCTTGTTGAACTCGGGGTGACTCGCCGCGTTAGGAATTCGATGACGTGGCATTACATGATTTACTGGTTGTGGGTCCAGCAGGTGGCGATCCCATACAGGATTGGGTTTGAACTCGTTCGCGAACCCGGGTTTGCCAGCTGCCAACTCGGCGAACGAGTTGAGGAACTCGGCGCTGCCGATCCCGTCACAGAGGCAGTGGTTGAATCCCACGCCGAGCGCCGCGGCTCCGTCCTTGAGCCACGTCAGCTGGACGACGAGCGGCGGGGCACCCTTGAGAACGTCGGCCACTTGGAGCGACAGTAGCTTCCTCCATTGCGCCACGTATCGCGGGGCCCGCTCGAAGTCGGAGAGCGTGGCGCGGTCGGACACGGCCTCGATGAACACGGCGCCCTGTGCTCGACAGACAACCTCGAGGCTTGAGCAGTCGGCTTTGGGCCGGACCCGACCGGCCAGCGGGTAGTAAGGGACAAGGGCCTTGGCCAGTGCGGACTTGACACGGGTCGTGGTGGCTTCCTGATTGAGGGCCGGTCGAGGGGCGTAGACCAAGAGGTACTCAATGGTGAATCGAAGGAAGAGTTGCGAGTCAATTGCTGAGAGGTTGAGGACGCAAGTTGGGGTGGGCTCGGAGGGCGCAACGACGACAGCCTCTTTCACACGCACAGAGCCTGCCATGAGTGATTTGTTTATCTTCTTCTGTGCTTAGTTTGAGTGGTTTTTGGTAATGTGGTGGATAAGGAGGAGGAGGATGAGGCGGAGGAGGGGATTTTGGGTTTTGTTTTTGGTGTGATTTTCTTAGTTTAGAAGAGACAGACAGGAAGGAATATATGGTGAAGGGTTTGAGGTGAAGCAAGTGACATCGGCAATGTGTTATGTTTTGCTGGTTTGTTTACTGTGAAAGATTTTTGCCAAGATTCTCCGGGTATCGCTTTATGGAGAAAATGAATATCAAAACAAAAAAATATTGACAACTTGGTCTCCTCGAGGAAAAGAAACTTTTGTTGTAACCGGTGTTATCCCATGTCGATAACACAATAAAAAATCGAAAAGTTATTTCACGTGTCATTGTGTTATTGGCTAGAAATAACAAAACATGTTATCCATATTGTACGAGAGTTTCTCTCCTCTCCCGAGACTGATAGCTATTGGTTCTGGTTTTATAAATTATGTGCACGTTTAATTTTGACATGTAATAATAATCTGTGTAATTTTATTTATTTATAATTATGATATAGTTTAATGGGGGGGGGGGGGTGCAGTGCAAGTGTGCAACTGTGCAACTGTGCAACTGCAGGGGGAACTGAGGGACGTGGAGAGTGATAGCTGTCAATTTCATGTCTGGGGTATCTTATGCAAAAAGATATTGATACAATCATACCAATATTACGTAAAACCTGCTTCTGTGTGTTCTTGTGTGTTTGTGTGGTGGTGGGATTGGGATATGAATATATGATATGAAGGAAGGAAGATGAAAACCGGGCTTTTTCTTTTGCCTTTTGGCTTTTGGGGTGGGTGGGGTCTATAAATAATTTTACGATTATTTTGTGTCTCTGTTATTAATCTAAGAAGGACATTGATTCCTGCAGACCAAAAAATATATTGTATATAATTATATGGATGATTTGGAACGGCATTTTAGGAAGATCCACTGTCACTGTGCCACACATCTCATCACCTTGAAAAATAAACAAAAATCTAAAACGCATGTGAAAGAAAAAAACACTTCCCTTCTCTCCTCTCTGTTCACTCGTGTCAAAATACAAGTCTAGTTTTAAAGTTGTGTGTTTTTTTTTCAATCTAAATTTACTGCAGTGAAGTGCAGTGCAATGTGCAATGTGCAATGTGCAGTGCAGCATAACTGAATTAGTAGTAATAATTTTCGGTTCTTAATCTTATTATATTGTATAGGCAGGCAGGTAGGTATCTATCATTTCGTTCCTCAAACTCTTTGAAATGTTTTTGCCTTTCCTGGGGGTGGTTCTGAAGTGCTTTTAGTTGTTTATAAAAAAGAAAGCCATGTCAATTTAATATTATCCAAACTTAGCCTGCCCATGTACTATTGAATGTAAAGTAAACAGTATTTTAGGAGCATATATATTAAGTAGCAAGTGGTGGAGATGCATTGTGCCTCCCACATAGTTTAGTTACCAGCATGGTCGGAATCAATGATTTCAAAATGGAGTAGGTTAAATTTAGCTTCTGTGTTAACAAGATAGAAAACTTGATGATATAAGTGAATTTCATTGATCTCTTAGGTTTTTTATTTTGACCCGACACTATAAAAGTAAGACAACATGTCAACAACTAATTAATTCATCAAATCTCACTAATTGATAATTCATTATTTATACAATACAAACAACAACACTAAAATCATTATCAATGTTTTCTCTATTTCATGACAATAAAAGCCTTTGACTGCTTTTCTAATATAGGAACTCTATGACAAAATGTAATGGAAGTTGTAATTCTTTAAGCTATATATAGCCTGAAGAAAACGAAAGCTAGTGATATGAATGGTTTTCCAAAAAATCTAAAAATAGTTGATCACGTGTTTAACAACTCAGTAATGGTTTTCTTAGTACCAGATAATTACAACCATCCTAAATTTCCAATTGACTAACTATTGACTTTTGAAGCTACAACAGTTCTTCATTATTAATTCTTCCTTTAAAAGGGGCATGGTGAGTGCTAAAGAGGGTTGGTTGAATTGGTAAAGATTGTTTTCTTCATTATACTTGGGTTTCGAATCCCACTGCCGACAATCCCTCTTGGTGGGTAATCTGTAAAAACAAGAGAAGGGGCTGAGACCCCCTTTACAAGTTCTCAAAGAGGCATTAGTATATCCTGACCTTGGAATAGAGTAGCCTTCCTGCCCCTAAACTTTTGATCAATACAAAAGGAGCATGGTGAGTTGTCTAGCGCCAACAGATTTAACCGCACACAGTTTTTCTTTTCTTATTTAATAATTTGGTTCAGTTAGACATATTTGGAGAAGAAAGGATCACGGACAAGGGAAACAAAGTAAAACCAAAAACTTTCAGACCCAAAAAAAAAAAAAAAAGAACAATTCTCTTGAAAAGACAAACGAAGCTCAGTGGCTAGAATCTTAATGGATGCTAGCTCTTAATCAGATTCAAATATGCTTTTGTTGAGAATTTAGTTTATAAATAACGTATTAATTGTCCTAGAGCTTGTGGCAGGCAGGTTTATAATTAAAGAAAAGAGTTTCGCATCCCAATCTACATAGGCAGGCAGGCTTACTTTAAAAAGGACGTCCTCCACTGTGTGTGAACCTTAAAGATAGTGCCTTCAGCTTCAGGCTTTCTTTTTATAAATTCCTCCCTTAGATATGGACTACATATTGCATAAAGTTGATGAAGTCAGCTAGCTCTGTAGATTTGGTATTGATGCCTATGAATCTCTCTGTTTGGGTGCCTTTGTCTTCCTCGATTGTCTCTTCCTTTTTGGTTTTAAATCTTCCTGCAGAATATTTACTTACTTGGATATGCACATAAAGTTGATGACAGAAAGTTTAATCTCTCTCTCGGAATCTTAATCGCTCTTGCAATTAAAACCCATCACAGATTGAGATATGATTCGTTAATGGTACGTACTGATGATCCAGGTGCATCTTGCATGGATGTCATAGTTTTTATTCTCTTCTATGCACTAGGTTTTTAATTGTTAACCTGTCTCGTCCTAATTTTATTCTCCATCTTTTTTCGTAATTAACTGCTGAGAGGAGATTCGATGTTGGAAATATCTTTCAATATTGAGAAGAAAAATACTAATACGATAAAGTTAAAGTGAAGTTTCCATAGAAATTTTGTTTTAATTATTGTTTTTATAATAAGAATTGGACTTAATTCCTAAACCTTCTTGACTACTTCTCCTTCTTTCACTCCAATTCCACTTAAGGCGCGATCAAACATGCATGACTTAACATTACACCAATAAAATAATTAATTTGGACAATGTTACGTTACTAGGTACATAAATATACATTAGGTGGCTTGAGACGTCCATGAAAAGTCATGTATATAAAAAATTAGAAGTTCATAGTCTAGGGGACTAAGGGGAGGTAACGTACGCCTGTTTTATTAATTATTTGGATTCCATATCTTCAAGTTTGCTTATAAACAGATGGGATGGTCGGATCTGGATGTTTAAACAAATCCTTAATATCTGTTTCCCGATTTCTTTAGCGAACCCTATCTCACTAGAAAATCTTGGAAATCCATCTAGCCATGTGGTCCATTTCATCTTTGTCCAACCAAGGCATGCAATATTATTCTCAAGTCTCAAATAATGTGATTGCCATGCTCATTGTTTAAGAGTTGTATTATTGTTCGAGGCCGGCCCTTTGACTTTATTAATTTTGGGGTACTATATATAAATGTGTCCCCAAATTCTTTGACTTTAAACTAAAAAAAGCGAAAGGATCCACTACTGTAGTTGTTTGAGACTTGAGAATAATACCGACCTCTTAATAGGAAAGGTTCTCAAACAAGAAAAAAAACTAATATAATTAAACATCAAAATTAGTCCCGTCGCTCACCATGTTCTGTGTGACCCTTGAAGAATCATTAAGGGCACTATCTATTATAATTTTATATGCGGGTCTGAGATATTGCCTACAAAAAAGAAAAGAAAGGATATGGATAGGTTTATAAAAACTTGTTGGCATAAAATGAAACCCATAATTGTTTGAATTATGATTCAAAAGTACGTATTAGCTAAACGTATTTCATAAAGTATAATTTGTTCAAAAGTATTAGATTTTGATTAAGACGAGACATACTCATTTCAACAAAGTGAACGTTGCAGCTCATACTGAGACAAATTTATCCGATGGTAAGAAAACAAAAAGGAAAAGATTTGCGGTGTCGGGTCAGCTGTAAAATTGTTAGGTAGCTGGGGGTATCTACAACAACAACTACAATACAAGGAAGTCATTGATGTATGTAGAAGAAGTCATATGGATCCAAGTGCCCGATATGATCACGACATTACCATTTACCAGAGAGATGCCATGGTCAAATCAAGACTTTGTTCCCCCCTATTAACTTCTTCTTGAAAGATGCTCTGCGAGTCCGTGCGTTTTCTCACACAGAGAGAGAGAGAGAGAGAGAGAGATGGGTACAAATACTTTCATTTGCAATGTTTACTTATTTGAAATGGGAATGTGGAGAGAATAAATGAAAATTAGATCCTTCTTTCATTAATACAATTCCACAATTTGAATGAATGGGGTAGGTATAGTTCTTCGTTCGAAGAAATATGACTATAATGAGCACAAAATCACCTCCGCATTAAGCTAGATCAGATACAGTTGATGATCATCAAGATTCTGCTTCGACACTCTCTAACCAAAAAAACAAAAAAATATGATAATTAGAAGGACCCAACGCTAATATTCTTGTGAACTACAAGGAACTCATGTAAATCTGTGAGTCTTTTGAGGAATAATGAAGTGAATGCTTCTTCTACTTCATGTGTTTCCTACAAAAATAAAAAAAATATTTATATGTTAAATATACTTATCTAAATTAATATATCTTTGTATTAAGAAATTTAGACAGTAATTAGTGTGATGCATACCAAAGGGTTTAGCTTGTTCTTGGTCAAATGTTCATTGAGATAATGTACAATGCGGTTTCAGTAAGTAAGCACCCCACTACATTATCTTCATAACTATCTTTATCTTCATGCTCACAAACGGAATTAAAAGCTATATTGTACTTGGAACTTTGAATGTTTTTTTTTTCTTCAATGCTAATTAAAAAGGAAACAAATTATTCTAAGAACAATAGAATTATAAAAGGTTGGGGAGGGTCGGTCAGAATGAAACTTTGATTAAAACCCGAACTCAGGATTCGAAACTGACACAACGAGATATAGTGTAATAGGGAGATCGAATGATAACTCTAAAGTAACAATGTCGGAATTCACTAACAAACTGAAATTCACCAGAAAATTGAGTAAAACTTAAAGGTATTTGATTGATAATAAATTGAATTATCTAAATACAATGTCATGAGTTGGCTTAAATAGAAAACAGAGAAATCCTTACACCATAGGAAACCTGAAGTTCCATAATATTCCTAAAACTTAGCTAACAAGAAAACAAAAAAATCCTAATTAAAATCATATGAGGAAAATAATATCTTTTTTTTTTTTTTTCCAAACGAAGAGAGTTTAAAAAGAGACGAATAGAAAGGTTTACATCACTAGCTAAAATATCAAAAATCCACTCAGGCCACACTTGGTCCCAAATGTGGTTAACACCTACTATAGACACAAAGGCCGCAATCTCATGCGCTGCCTTATTACACTGACGGGAAGTAGCTATAAAAACGACCTGTTGGAGCTTACCAGCAAGCATCTTAATGTCAAACACAATAGCTTCCACTGCAACATCAACTTGACTCTCACCTCTAAGGAAAATAATATCATGATTGATAACTTATTCTAAATATGTAAAATAAAACATTAAAGTAAATATAAATCTTGACAGAATCTATAATTGCTTCAAAATTCACGAATCAATCCAAAAATTCCAACGATACACATTCCTTTTTTTCGTAGCGCCATAATTGACATTTAATCGAAACTTTCCTCTCTTGCACGATTTGCTTCCAACTTTGAGCCACTTTATTTTAATGAATTTTTCACACCATAATTAACTCATATTTCATCGTACATAAGAAACTAACATAACTCTGTTGACAAAAGAAAAAAAAACATAACTCTGCATCATGATTGAAAGAAACAGGAAGAAGATCCCAGGCGCTTGCGAATAGAGCAGACTTTGTTGGGAGAGGTCCCTGCTTTGCGCCCGACAGTACCTCGAGGGCTAGTCCCCGCAATCGCGCGGGGGATACCTTGGTTTTCATCAAAAAAAAGAACCAGGAAGAAAGACAAATCTCCCAGATCATGATAAAACAGCAATTTAACATGCTTCAAATCTCGTCGTCTTGTTGCCAACAATACTAGTTTTCTAAGCAAATTTGATAAATTTGGTGTAGTGCAGGTTGTATGTAATTAGAAAGAAAACATAATTTGCATTAAAGGGTAAAGGGTTACAGTATTAACGCACAATTTATTGTTGTGGTGCAAAAGTACACCACACCCATGCTAAAGGTGTAGGATTCTCAATTGACTCAATTAAATGTGGTTAAATGTGGGTCATGCTAGAATGAGTCTATTTGTAGAAAACCCTATAGAAAATTACCCAAAAACAATTTATATGCAACAAGAATTAAGTAATCTTAGATGCTTTTACATATATGAGAATTGGGGTTTAAAAAATCCGAGTCTACGATTCGTTGGATACTCATTTTATATATGCCGACTCACTCAACTGTTCTTGGGCAAGTCTAGTTTCAACTTTTTCTTTTTAAGACTGAGGCATACCAGGAGGCTCAAGAAGAATAGTAAAAGTGAAAAGGGGAAGTCAGCAAAATAGGTCAAACTAGGTCCCTACGGGAACAAAGATGATGAGGCATATCTGATACATCCCTGTTAGAAAAAGGCATAAAGTTGAAAGCCAAACATAGAGCCAGATAAGAACGCCGACGAGAGAGAGAGAGAGAGATATCAAAATCTTACTCTTTGCCAATGGGTTCCCACCACAGTGGTGGTGGATTCCCCCTTCCCCCCATGGCACCCAGGATCGAACCCCAGTGGGGTTTCTTTCCTCCAATGTAACCAAAAAAAAAAATCTTACTCTTTTTTCTTCTTTTCTTTTGGCTTCAATGGATATGCATGCTTTCCATACGCATGCATTGATGTCGTTGATCTTATTATTCTTTTTTTTCATAGGCCCTGGCCGCCAGGCCTGTTGTCTGTCTCCCTTTTGTCCAGCTGGTTTATGATACAATCCAACACGTCTTTTCACAAAAGCCACAAAAGCCAGACCAAGACAAGCTTGCTTAAAGGCCATTTTAATTAGCTTATCCTGAGATTCTTAGGGGTTCGTGGTGTGATGTGGAAATTTTTGGTTTTGATTGATCAGCCTGCGATTAAGGGCACCCCATTAACATGGAAAAATTCCATATCTCGCTCGTCATGTCACCTATGACATGATGAGGAGGGAAATAGGACGAGAGGACATTGACATCGGGGTAAGAAAGTCTCTCTCCAACAACACGACTCACGACCATAATGTATAGAACAAGTTGTTTGTTACCTTTGAAATGTGTGTTGTTGGGTCGCCATCCTCATAAATTAGTCGGCATTGTAGATGGCAAATTATTTGTCTATAGCTGAACTTATAGTCATAATAGTGTTCTGAGGGACATGTGAAGTCGGTGCCCTGGTTCATATGTTGGAGGTGGAGGACTTTGGTTTTGGTATTAAAAATTGTTGAAATAAAATTGAAATTCACTGATCAATCACCATTGATCAAATTTCAACCACAAAAGAGTTTTTTTAATTACTTTTCTGATGATGATGATGTTCGTATAAATATTTTTTTCAATAATTTTAATAAATTATTTTTACATATGTATCGACCTGTAATTTGTGTGTGAGGAGGAATGACTTCTTGCATAATGCATTGCTAGAAACAAGCTTTTTTTGGTTAGAGAAATACTCTTTTCTTTTGTTGCATGGGGAATAAAGGCCCAAAAAAAATCTACAACAAGCGTTACTTGGCCCATAAAGATCCCGTTTTATTTTTAAACAAATGGAAAATAGCCCAGCCCAAGAAGCCCATTTTCAAACCAAAACCCCCAGCGACTACTCAATTGGTGGGGTTTTGATTGAGACTACGAGCTTCTGCTTCTTCTATTCAGCAGCCTTAAACCCTAAACCCTCAGAGTCAGAGCCAGCCATCCATGGCACTCCTCGGAAATCTCCCCCACAAACCACTAAATTCCCAATATATCCTTACCGTCGCCGCCCGATTCTTCACAACCCAAAGCCCCAATTTCAACACTTTCCCCGATATCCCCACCTCAGCCTACTACGATGACGAGGTCAATGCCGCTGGCCGTTCCAGAGACTTCGACGGCCTCTGCCACCTCCTCAACAAGCGCGTGAAGGACCACTGCTGCAACACCACCAACACCTTCAAGTTCATCACCAGCACCGACGCCTCCCTCTCCCTACTCGATGATCTCTGTCGAACTCTGGCTCGTCTCGACAATGGCTTCGCCCGAAAGAGCGCGTACGACTCGCTCATCGCGCGGCTCTGTAAGCTGCAGAGGGTCGACGAGGCGCTGCGCGTGGTGGAAATGATGGCGCGTGGAAACTACGGCCTGAACGCGTGTAGCTTTCACCCCCTACTCAATGTGGTTACCAGGAAGAAGAGGATGGAGGAAGCGTGGGGCGTGGTGGATCTGATGAGGAGGCTTGGGGCTCCGCCGGATCTGACGGCGTACAATTATCTACTGATGGCGTATTGTTTCTCCGGAGAATTGGATCCGACGGCTGCAGTGCTTAAGAGGATTGAGGAGGAGGGGATGAGGGCGGACACGCGTACGTACGACGCGCTGGTGCTGGGCGCGTGCAAGGCGGGGAAGGTGGAGGGGGCTCTGGTGCTGCTGAGGAGGATGGTGGACGATGGAGTGCCGATGCAGCTTTCGACACACGTGTACGTGATTGATTCGCTACTGAGCGCGGGCTTTTACGATCAGGCGGTGAAGTTTGTGAGGAGCTTTAGCGGGAGGGACACGTGGCTGGACAAGGAGAATTTCGGGAGCTTGGCGAATCGACTCATCAAGTTGAAGAGGTTTGACAAGGCAAAACAGGTCTTGGACGAAATGAAATCCAGGGGTTTAGAATTAGATATAGGCGATAAATTGAAGGAGAAATATGAGATTATTTATTGTTAATCAAATAATTTATTTTCTCAATTAATTAGTGTTAACAGGCGTTTTCCACAGTAAACCGGAGACTAAACAAATGCTGACAGTAAAACCGAGCTAAAACCATCGACAACGTCGTACATGGTTAAATTAAAGCGGTCAATGGTATGGTAGTCCGTCCAACCCCCATAGAGGAGCTGACGTCACCGCCGGTACAATGGACGGCCAGATTTCCATTTCCTTCTCAGTCCGATTTTTTCCTCATCTTTCGATCGACACCCAACCCATCATTATTACCCACACCAAAAAAATCCCGCTGTTTCTCTCTTTCTCCGCCACCGCCCCGAACCGAACCCGAAACCGTTCATGCATCGCCCGACCCGGACCCGCGCCCCCGGTGGCCGGGATGACTGTTGGAGCGAGGGCGCCACATCGACGCTAATCACGGCGTGGGGCGACCGTTACCTCCAGCTGAACCGCGGCAATCTCCGTCAGAATGACTGGAAGGAGGTGGCGGACGCCGTTAACTCTGGACTAAACGGCGGCGTCAAGGCGTCCAAGACGGACGTCCAGTGCAAAAACCGCATCGACACCCTGAAGAAAAAGTACAAACTGGAAAAGTCTAAGCCTAGCCCTTCCACGTGGCCCTTCTACCACCGCCTCCACTCCCTCATCGGCTCTTCGCCGGACTCCGCCGTTTCGACCAAAAGAAAGCCCTCAATTCCCACTCTCACTGTCAAATCCCCAGACCTTAAGCCTAAGCCACCGGGTGGGTCCACGGAGAGCTCAATTGGATGTGAAGATGGTGAGGATTGTAATGATGATGGTGTAAGGAAGCGTCGGATGGAGGCGGTGGGATTATCGGGTGGAGCGGCGTGCAGGGAATTGGCGGGTGCAATATTGAAATTTGGGGAATTATACGAGCGGATGGAGAATTTGAAACAGGAGCAGATGATGGAGCTGGAGAAACAGAGGATGGAGTTCACAAAAGAACTCGAATTCCAGAGGTTGAATATGTTCAAGGATGCTCAGGTCGAGCTGGAGAAGATGAAGCGCCCCAAGTACACTCCTTGTAGAGGTAGCTTGAAAAATATATTCTGGGTTTTGTTTGATTGTTAAGAGATTTTTGCAATGTGGTGAGTGTTGGTTTCAATGCTTACTCTGTCTGTCTATATTTTGAATTGGTTGGTTCCAGCGAACTTTGTTTTATGAATCAGCTATTGTGTCTCAAGAATCAGTATGTGATGGTTTGGTGAAATTCATTTCATTGCTTTACTTGATTGAGATTGGTTTCTATTCATGTTCTGATAAGTTTTCTTATTTCTTATACCTTAAACAGGAAAGAAGTTATAAGCCTGACTCTCCGTTTTCGAATGGGAAGTTGTTTCTGTCAAGCCACAAATCAGACCATGTAAGAAATCTAAGTGGAAAGCTCGATATCCAGATCGCTACTTCTGAAGTATGCATCATGAGCTCCATGATTTATATATCTGCAGTTTCAAGTTCAAGGCTTTGGATGCCTATGAATTATTGTAATGTTTCTGGTGTACATGATTAGTTGTTAGCCCTACAGACTTCCTGTACTTTTATGTTTCTGTAGTGTAATATTATTTGTTGATAATGATCAAGCTCCATTCATAGATTACATGGATTGTATCAGCTTTTCTCTTGAATGGCAATGCTAATTTGATCACTAGTAGTTTCTCTTCTGAGTTATAGAATCAATCAATGGAAGTTGGTTTGTATAGATTGCTTGATGGAGGAATTTCTGAGGTTTAACTATTCTTCTTAGTCTTGTACTGTGTAAATCTTTGGATTCATCTTGGAATGCTTGGCTAGAGAAAATTGGTCACACCAGACATGTCTACAACTAGCGTGCTTTCTGTTGATATTTCATCTTGGATATGAGATGGTGTTTGAGATTTCGAAATTTCAGATTTCCAGGCTTCTCAAACTTGTTTAGGAGCATCTAAAGGTTAATGGAAGAAGAACAAGAAGAACACTTAAACAAGTCACACTCTTGCTAGCATTGTAGAAGCACCAACAGCTACTTTTGCATTCTATTCTACTAATCACAATTCATTCTTGGAAAACAATCTAAAGGCAAGTGTTCTGTGACACGAATTGGGTTCTCAAACTAGGAGGCTGAGCTGAAAATAAATATGCTGCCCCTCCCTTTGCTTTAAATTCTCACCGATCCCATTACTTTATTATAATCACAAATTAAGGCCACATATTCCCAAATTACCATCACAGATGGAGACACAAAGAGATCATAATAAAATTCACAGTATATATGGGGCGCAGCTAAAATCACTAGTTTGTCCATGCTGGCTATGGCTGTTCAGTTCAGGTGCACTCTGGCTCATGAAACTATTACTAAATCCGCTGCAGGCAGGAAAGCCAACCGCACTTAAAGCAGCCTCACTGAGCTGATCATCCAAGACACCATAACAAGAAGAAGCAGAAGCTGTTGGTGACGATGATGATAAAGAATTGGAAGCATAACAGGCAAGACGGGCTCTAGCAATAGCCAGATCATGTTGCAGCTCAATCATCTTCCTCTGCAACATAGCTATGGCACCAATGCAACCGTAAACCGGATCTCTCAGCCTTGCCTCTGCCTCATAAGCCAGCGAATTCACCGTGTCCTCGCGTCGTTCCTCCGGCACTTCAGTTAGGATCTTGCTCACATTGCTTGCTCCAAACACTTTATGAACTTTGGCAAACTTTTTGGGCTCGTCGGGGAGAAAATATGGTGCGAAAATGCAGGTGGGGCTGCACTTTCTTTTCAGTAACTTGCAAGCTGCACAGGATGAGCTTGAACGAGGCTCATGACTTCCCTTCATGTTCATGGCTTCATTAACTAAATCCACTTCCAATTTCTATAATGAGTAATCTCCTTTCCATCATATATATATAAAATAAATTTTAAATGGTTTATTTTCTAAATAATGCTTCGGTTGGGTGGAGTGTGTCATGCAGGTTGCAGGGTCCAAATACTTTGCATGGTCCATTTGTGGTTTGGATTGACCTTTTTCTCTTTACTAATTTAATTTCTGAAATAATTATTTGTGTGTTTTTTTTTTCTTTCATTTTTTTGGAAATAAAAAAGAGAAGCCAAATAATTGAAGATGGGGCACCATCATCATGCGCCATCGGTGGGTTATAATGGGATATGATGGTTCATCAACAAAGATGACATATTTCATTTGACTGACGGAGGAAATTTCACCAGAAAAGTAAATCAAATATCAAGAGAAAGCTGGATTTGTCCACAAGGAGGAAACATGGCAAGGTGCAAAAAGATGAACTTGGAATCTATATAACCCATGGTGGTGCCCAAAGCATCACTATAACACCATTAATCTTGCTTGTGATTAATTCCTAAAAACATAAAAATCTATCATCAACCATTTTTCCAGCTGGGTTGGGTCGTCAAAATGATTCTAATTCTTCTGATCAAACATATTTTTGCATCCTGCAATCAAACCAAGTGAAAGAAACCAATGCCAATTATGAAATAAACATGATTAGTACCTACAAACATAAAAGTCTTCCTACAATTGTGATAAGTCATAAGTTTGAATTTTAGATAACAAGATCATTAATCAAAATTGTCTGATAAGATGTCGTTTTTTCATAAAAATAAGTAAATGATCAAATGAGTTCATACACAAGATGCTAATGAACCTAAAACTAATCATTTGCCACATTCTTTCTTCTTTGATTTGTTGACATTTTGCCAAACTCTTTCTTTAGTCCTCTTAACTTTGATTTTGAACACTTCAATTTTGTCACCAATATTTTTGAGCAAATGAGGAATAAAATGTCACTTCAAACATTTTATGGCAAAAAGAAAGTGGAAATGGAACAAAGATGAGAATAGTGCTCCTCCAACTCCAAGAGCCCACTTGTTGAAATGGCTGTCGTTTTCCCAGACCACACAAACCAAACGACATGACGGAAGTGATCCTCACGCGGTACGTGCGATTCAAACCCAACCCAACTACTGCCCGACACGCTCGTGAAAAAAGCGTGGGGGCCGAATGTGCATAGAGGAAGGAATATGGGCCGGCCCAAAAATGAATCATTAGGGTGGGTTGATAGAGATTGACATTTTCGTTTTTCTTTTGGGTTTTTTTTTTTGAAATATTTTTCTTTTGGGGATTTAGAAAGAAAGAAAAGTGGTGTCATAGACTGTAGCATATTTTTTGTGGCTTGACTTTGGGCATGATGATCTTTGCTCCACTTTCCCCACCATTTTCCACTTATTCATGTTTGAAAAAGCTATTCATGTTTCTAGATTTGACTTGTAGTAGGGCCCATCACATGTGATTGTATCGGTTGTTTGAGCATATAGATGGTTGTGAGCCGATGATGCATTGTGAGATTTATAAACCTGAATGATTAACAACTTTTTACATGTACATGAACGGCTGATCCTAGCACTCCACAAAAATAGAAAAGCCTGAAGCTACATGGGCTGATAGTGGGGTTTTTTAGAAGAGGCTATAACATGGCAGGCCCAATATGATGCTTTTCTTTTTGGTCAGAAGTCGAAGTAGCATGTGAATTGCTAGAGGACTTCGGACAAAAGAAATAGAATATGCATATGATGTTATGGAACATGATTATAGTAATTCAAAAGAAATAAATTTTGCATAGCATACGATGGAGCTTTCATTCTTTTGTTGTTAGCAGGATACGCAAATGGATTTATTGTTTGACGTGTAATTATTATAATTATGTCATTATTAATTAATGTACGAGAAGTCGACTAATAGCACATAATCCAAATGAAAAAGTTTGTTTCGGTGGGTAGCCAACAGCCAAGTCAAACCGCCTTCTCACTGTATTTTTTTTTCTTTTTTATTTGAAATTCTAGGATTACATTCATAATTCAGTTAAAAAAACTGTTAGTCGCAAAAAGCTAATACAAATTAGCCACAACAATTAAAAAATACAGTTAAATATTAGCCCACTTATCTTTTAGAATCCAACCTATCCTAACCACCCAAATTAGATTTTATTTTCTTCTACCCACAATCCTACCATATTTTATAATATATATATATATAATCCTACCATATAATATTAATTAGCCCAAAAATTCCTAGTTATAAAAGATCTCCCAAAAAAAAATAAAATTAGCCCACTTCTAGAAAAATTTCTAGGTCCGCCATTAGGTGCGTCTCTAATAAGAAACTTTGACATAGGCATTCAGATTGTAAACTCATAATAAAAAAAAAGAAGATAAAGTATGAAAAAACTAAGCCATAACAATACAAATAAAACTCTCACAAAGGAGAGATGAAAAGCTCTCACAAAAGAGAGGTGAAAACTATACAAAAAAAAAAAGTTTTTAATCATTAAAAAAAAAGAAAAAGTTTTTAATTAGATTACCTTAACATCCTCGGTCCTTTAGGTTTTGGGAAACAATAGGGTATCCTTCTATTTTTGGAAGTTATCCTTTTATTGTTATGGTAATTTTTTTTTTTTTAAAAAAAAGAGAAAACATTGTCACCATCATCTTCGTAATCATCTTCGTCATACTTGATGACATTTGTGTAATGGATGAGATGAAATTAGACCGACTTATGTTTACAGGATTAGTAGACTTGGTTAATTTAAAGTTTAAGAAGAACTTATCTTGCTAAAACAGAAGCAATTATAAATTAGCAACATCTAATCCCGCTCTTTTTCTCTTTTATTTTTATTTTTAATTTTGAACATTTTACTTATTCTTCCCCTTTCTTTCTAATGTTCATGTTTGGCAATTTGTCCTCACAATTAAGTCGCATTTTCTTGGTCGATTTCTGTGGTGGGCTCATTTTATTATTATTTAATATATGTATACATGTAATGTCCAAGTTGTAGTAATGTATAATTAGATTTTTTATTTTTTGTCTTTAGGTATACTTAATATTGGTTTGTAACTCAAGTGATTAAAAGTAAGGGTGAAATCACAATTCGATGTGCCATCAGTTAAGAGAATCTATCCCTGCAGCAGCTGATGTATTGTGTTCAACGTTCGCCTTCCCGATACCGCTAATATAAAAATAAAAAAGACTTTTAAATGAAGAATGCTTAGTAGATAATATTATATATTTCAAATAACATACATTGTAACTTCTAAGCAATAGAGTGAAATCGGTTTCATGAAAAATCATAAAATATTAGAGATAGTAAGAAACTAGTTCAAAATAAATATTTGTAGTTACCAAAAGTCCATATCTATGGTCTCTGCTGCGCCGAAGGCTCAATGCTTTCCTAATAAGACATTCCATATATGGACATAAAAGAGTTGCAACGAATTGGGTCACCGAATTTAAGTTTGAAATGGCTCCACTTCCATTCAACGTTTCTGGCAAAAAAATTTAATATAAAAACTGGCGCGGAAAATAACTAACCCTAGAAGGCCGGACGTCCCTCCAAGTGGCAGCAACCCATGAATCCCTCTCACTCCTTCACTTACCATCTTTTCTATTGTCTTCTAATGTCAACTTTCCAAACAGAAACAGTCAAGAATCCATGCAATTAGATTAATGTTCCTTTCTCTAGCCATCATTTTAATATCGAAAGTTTAGTATATGTAATTTTTTGTTTCAAGAAACAAACGTTGTTGTTGTTGTTGTTGTTGTTCAAGATTCAAGGAAATTAAATTCCTAACCAAAAGAAAATTTTGGCACAGAAATTAACAGAAACATATTCAGATTTAGAAGAAGCAGAGGATAGATATACCATGGATGTTGCTCTTGTTCCTCCTCTGATGGTTTTCACAGGTTTTTTGCCAACAGGGTCTTTGTTACAATCATTGATTCACATATGCAATGAGGTTTGCTCCATGGAAAAGCTTCCAGTTCTGCAGGCTAGGAACATCTCAACCATGATCAGGAGGATCAAGCTTCTTACTTCTTTGTTTGAAGAGATTCAAGAATCAAATGGCCCGCTTCCCCCGTCTTCGATCCTGTGCCTCACCGAGCTTTTCTCCGTCATTCGAAGAGCTAAGTTTCTGATCCAAGATTGCAAAGATGGCAGCTTTTTGTGGGGGCTTATGCAGACAGAGTTAGTTTCAAATCAGTTTTATGTGCTAGTGAAGGAGCTGGGGAGGGCACTTGATATTTTACCTCTGAGTTTGCTAAAGGTTACAGCAGATATCAGAGAGCAAATTGAGCTTCTTCACAGGCAAGCAAAAAGGGTGGAGTTGTTTATTGACCTTAAAGAGCTGGAAAGAAGAGAAGAGCTTCTAGTTTTGATGGGCAGCAACAGTGAGAAGAACAAGAAGAACAAAGGGTTCATAGACTTGGTGAAAGTGAAAGATATACTTTGCAGCATTGGTCTGAGAAACACCATGGATTACGAGGAAGAAACTTTAAAGCTAGAGGCAGAAGCTCACAAGCAAGCAGGGAGTGGTGGACTAATTGTGGTATCAAACATAAACAACCTTATATCTCTTGTTTCATACTGCAAATCCATCATTTTTATTGATGACGAATTTGAAAAACCCAGCAAAGGGGACTTAAAAGTGCAATCTACACCCTCAAATAGATATTATGATCATTCTTCATCTTCTCAATCCTTGATCCCCAATGTCCCAGACGAATTCCGCTGCCCTATTTCATTAGACTTGATGAAAGATCCTGTTATTGTAGCATCCGGCCACACTTATGATCGAAATTCAATTGCCCAATGGATCAATTCAGGGCACCAAACATGCCCCAAAAGTGGGCAGAAGCTAATTCACATGGCACTTATACCCAACTATGCACTCAAGAGTCTAATGCAACAATGGTGTGAGGAGAACAACGTTCCCCAAGTTCAATCCTCACCATCGTCTTCCTCAGATTTGGAGAGGAGCAACAGCAAAAGAGACTTGTATGAGCATGCTGTTGACCATATTTCTGTTGTGAAAGCTGCTGTTGATGCTGTCAAATTGACAGCTGAGTTTCTGGTGGGAAAACTAGCAACTGGCTCACCAGATATCCAAAGGCAAGCAGCGTATGAGCTCCGATTACTTGCCAAAACAGGCATGGACAATAGAAGGATAATAGCTGAGGCAGGAGCTATTCCATTTCTAGTGACATTGCTGAGATCCCACGAACCAAGAATTCAGGAAAATGCTGTCACTGCGCTACTTAACCTTTCCATCTACAACAACAACAAGATTCTGATCATGGCGGCCGGAGCAATTGACAGCATAGTAAATGTCTTAGAATCAGGGAACACCATGGAAGCAAGAGAGAATGCAGCAGCAGCAATTTTCAGCTTGTCGATGATAGATGACTGCAAGGTAACCATTGGGAAGCGCCCTAGAGCCATTCCAGCATTGGTGGGGCTTTTGAAAGAAGGCACTCCGGCTGGTAAAAAGGATGCTGCCATAGCACTCTTTAACCTTGCAGTTTACAATGCTAACAAGGTGAGTGTCGTGTCTGCCGGGGCGGTTCCTCTGCTTATTGAGCTGCTGATGGATGACAAGGCAAGCATTACAGACGATGCCTTGGCTGTGCTGGCTCTACTTTTGGGTTGCTCTGAAGGGCTGGAGGAGATTGGGAAGAGCAGGATTTTAGTGCCTATTCTTATTGATCTTTTAAGATTTGGTTCTCCGAAAGGGAAGGAGAATTCGTTAACTCTTCTGTTGGGGCTATGCAAAGATGGAGGAGAGGAGGTTGCGAGGCGGCTGTTAATGAACCCGCGTAGCATTCCTTCTCTTCAGGGCTTGGCTGCTGATGGATCCTTGAAAGCTCGAAGAAAAGCCGATGCACTGCTTAGATTACTCAATAGGTGCTGCTTTCAATCTCAGAATCAGATTGGATGACAGTGTTAAAGAGTGTTTGTTAGATACAGAAGTGTAAATTTGTGAAGATTTAAGCACAGAAATGAAAGTGGGGTTGATAAGTGGATCTCAAAAGCTAAATTGTTGTTTGTTTCCAGAATAATATTCATTTTCCTATTCATTTTTTTTTATAGCGATGGTGGCATTTCCTTGAGCATTGTAGACCACTTTATTTCGCTAAGATTGGATGTAACTTAAGATCTCACGAAAATGCATTTTATGATCTAAAAAACAAAAAATAAGAGCTATATCTCTTGCCAGATTAAGCAATTCTACTCAAAAGCAATAATTGAACACATTTGTAAGCAATTCTACTCGTAAAATGAAATAATTGAATACATTTGATTGCTAAACTTCATTTTTTTTACATCAGTCTTTTGAGGAGGCCCTCAAACTTTGCTCCTCCTCGCCAATAATAAAAGAACAAAGAGATGTAATTGTACTACTATTACATAAGAAAGAAATTAGCTTGAAGATGAAAATGGTTTAACCATGTTAAACCTAACAGGCCTGAACATGCCTGAAATCATGAGAGTGACCTCGGTATCCATCTGTGAACCATGATTCACCTATGGTAAGCATGAGTACTATTTACAGTGTTTTACAACTCTACCATCTCCAACTGAATGTGTGTGCCCTTTATGCTGTATTCCCAGTACCAGCTTCCACTATCCATCATGTTCTGTTCAATAGGATCTAAACGGACCGCTAAACCTGTATAATCCATGAAATGATGGATGAATTGATCATGGTCTAGCACACATGTAAGTATGTCACAATGCATTCAGGTCAGCGTGTAAATTAGAGAGAGGGGGTCAGTTCTAACAGTTATCATCAATGTTAGGCTTGATGATAGTAAGAGTATGCTTTTTAAGGGAAATGAATTCTAGTAGGAAGTTAGATATCTTAAGTCTACAGACAAACCAACCAATTATACCATGAAAGCCTCATAACTCTACAAACCTGAATCTCCTTGTGTGATCTTCATTTTGTAGGAATTTGGAACTTCAAATATATGATTTCCCTGCATCAGTTAGTAAGCAGCAAAAGGAGCTTCTTAGATTTAACTTGGAAGATAAATTTATAACAAGCTTATAATTCAGAATAGGCCAGCTGGAGAGGTGAACTCCCAACAATTGAATGTAACCCTCCATTCACCAAAGTCATCGAGGGAAATTACAAGGTCCAAATTGGACTTAAATATTAAAAACCTGTTAAATTTAGATATTTTGAAACATTTGCCTCTTAGGGAATTCAATACAATAAAAGCAATCGCATGGGTAGATTTTATACTATAATACTAGTAACACGATATCACATCCCCAAGGCCATCTTTAGTAAAATAATTTATTTATTGAAAAAATGCTTTTTGACTGGCTCTTAATGATTTGAATATGTCTAGGACGGCAGGAACTGAAGTAGGAGTACCTCATATAATCTGTAAAAGCTGGAGGTTTTATCCTTAATTGATAGAATGAAATTTTTTAATGTTTAAAAAACCTCTGAAATTCAATATTTTCTCAACGATTTGTCCATCCTCCATGCATATCTACACTGATTGGTTGTCAATCTAACCTGTAAGATTACATCAGTTGCTTCAAATTCAGCATTTCCATGCAGTACGACCTTACATGCCTCGATGCGTTGAACATCATGCTTCCAGTATACATTGTCTCCAAAAGTCCAGTCAATTCCCTCATTCAGTACTTTGACATTCTGTAATTTACATCTTCCACACCTACGGGATGAATAGATTGGAAGTATGAGTCCAACTGTAAAACGGGTTCACCATTTCTGAACAGACTTAATAAGTAGTAGAAATTAGAGCAACATGCTACCTGTGTCCATATTGTAAAAGGGGTTCACCATTTTGATCAGTCTTAGTTGAGCCCATAACGTTGTCAGCCTCTATGATCAGGCTTCCATCAAGCTGCAATATAGGAAAAAGAATAGCTAAGGAAACAACAGTTTACCTTAATGTTCTATTTGAAAAGTACAAACCTGAACATTCCTCCAGAGAAACTCTGCAACCTCTACTTGTAACTCAGAGCCCTTGGATATTGAGCCTTCATAGAACTGATAGGCAAAGACAATTTACTGCTTAACTATTGAGTTCTTCAATATTTGAATGAAGTAAGTAAATAAATAAACAACACAGTCTTGGATGCCAAATGAAATTTCAAAATGGCCATTTGACTTTTACAGCATGTGAAAAAGAAGCAAGCATAACTCAATGCAGAGAGCATCTTAATATGGTAATTGGTAACAGAAGAAATCATAATTACAGTAGGAATGTAAATGACGATCCCCAAAGTAAAGGGAGAAAATAAGTTGAACCTTGAAAAGGCGCATTAGGAAGATTCTTGTTGACTTACTTTTTGTCTGGTGACCTCCCAAAGTGGGCCAAGAGCAGGATGCAGAAGGATAAGAAATGGTGGTCCAGAACTTAAATACTTTTCATTGCTTTCAATCTGCAGCGTAGTGTGAAGTAAAATACCATAATTGAATATAAAAAGAAAATTCATAAAAAAACTCTACAGCTTGCTAGAAGGATATATTAAATTTACCTTGAGCCAATACTTAGTGTCTAGTGATAGCTCACGTGAAGTGGAAGTAAGTTTGGCAACATTACTACAAAATATGTAAGAGGATCTACCTCAGGAAGTTCAATATCACATTGCGAAAGAAGATCATGGGCATTCCGTAGGATATCCAACAGTGAACCATCAGGAGTCTGCAATAACTCAAACATATTAACTTAGGGAGAAAAATTATCATGTCCACCAACTATGCTATGCCAAAAAGTAAACTTCATTCAGTCCAAGCTACTCCCAAAATTGGGGACAGAGAACACGTACATACTTGGTGTAAAGATTTGTCTGCAAGTCTTCTTTTCCTCTTAGCAGATGACGTGACCCTTCTTCGTTTATTAAAAACAACAAAAGTATCGAGCTTATCTGCCAACAGTTATAGAAATTGAAGTTTTTGATAAGCATAAAATGTTAATAGGAATTGGCATGCCACAATTTAAACATAAATAATACCTTCAACACCCTTATAATATCGAGATGGACATGTATTAACAAAGCTGTCAGCAATATTTTGCATCGTGCATTCAAGTCTTCCACCAGAGACACTAGCAATTGAGAAGTGATTACAGTCAGGCTAACATCATTCATGTATGCTTGCGCTACAAGTCCTGACTCTTTTTGTAGTGTATATGTACTGGTTAGCATTAATAGTCATTATAGATGAAAGAAGGTTCTTTGAGGTTATCTTTGCATGATCTGGTATCAAGTATCATTGACGCAGACAACATAGCCACTTGAGAAAACATCATTTAAAAGTTTCAAGAAAGTACCTGTGTGGTTTTCCAAAATGGTCTACAAATGTTATTGGCTTTTTAACATTCAGCACCATGCCTGGTAAGCTGTTTCCACTATTACTTGACCCAACCAACTCTGTTGAAGGCAAATCTACATATAAGATGTTTGTATTGGCGGGGAACTCTGCCTGCAACCTTGGAAATAGAAAGGATGGTTAATGTTATAGCATACTGAAAGTTTATACCGTAAAATAACAACCATGGCAGAAGAAATGAATGGCCCAAGAACTTATAAGATGAGTTCATGAACCAAGAGACAAGATCAACTTGCATAAGACAATAATCATTACAGATATTCAGTCAACAAATGTATCTCTACAGACAACATATAAAGGAACATATCCTATGTGAAACCTTTAAACCAGAACTAATCAAAGATTAATTAGAGGATGCATAAGAAGTTGCAATTAAGATAAGGGGGTCTATAATCCTAACATGTACCCCATCTTTTCCAAATGTGACTTCATAAGAAAAAAAGAACATTACTGAGTTATTTCATTTTCAGCACAAGTGGGGATAACTTGTATATCGTTGGTGCTTTTATGCAATTATCGAAGCAACTAGAGCTTCCATATTATAATTACATGAATTAAAACATTTACTATTTTGTCATGATATTTGCCAAACTTATCAAATCAAGAACCATGTATTTGTGATTTTGCCACTTATAACTGAACCCACACGACAGAAGATTTCAGAATATTTGGGAGCAATACTCTTCTTAACACTTAAAAGTATATTAGAGAATCTGGAACAATAAGCAAAATTTTGTGTCACTGAATAACAACATTGGATATCCTTAACGGGAAGAAGAAAAAAGTATTGTATTACTGGCATACTAGTAAGCATATTGGTCATATGCTAACTTCAAGCATAAAGGATATCAGATCACAGCATATCATATAAACTAGATTACAAATTTCAATTAACAGAAATGTATACCTATTATGAGAATGAGGTCCATCTGCTATCCCAAACTTGTCAAACTCTGTGTACTCGATGCACGACAAACCATATGCCCACCTTCCATCAAGATTTTTTTTCTCAATTAAAACATTAATTCCTTCTGTAGCACCCAAGTTCCTCTTACAGGAGGCAAACCCCAGTTTCTGTTCCATAAACTCAAATGAACTCCATAGCAATGCCAATTGTATACGTAGTAGGTTGCTTGATATAACTATTTAGCAGGTGCCAGAAAAGGAGGGGGGTCTAAAATAAATTTTTGAAACAAGTGTACCTTTCCATGGTGTAAACCAATCCCAGCCAGTGCCAAAAGGGTCAAATCTGTAGCCGCCACAACATTGCTGGAAAGTCACCATTATTTATGTAAATGCAGAGTTTGGCATCCAAATTATGAAAAATTTCCAACTGAAGAAGAACAATGGACTTATTAAATTTACTACTTATGACTCACCTAACTTGTCGTACAATTGCACCCTTCCGTCCATGATCATAAAACCATTTGAAAATACCTTTATCATGAGCAAGTTTCCATATCACCCCATGACCACCAGGCTTGCATACGGGTGCAAAAGGTTTCATGATTACCCACTGCCCATTCTCGACACTAACAGCTGGAACAACGGGCTGGAAATTCACAAGTAATTATCTCAGCAATAGTATTCATTGCTCAAACCACAGAAACTATTCCACCATAGAGAAGCAATAATAGCAAATATCCTCGTAGTTTCACGCATTAAACCTGTTCAAAAAGTTGGAAACTTGTTCGACCTCTTCGAAACCATTCAAGTTTTTCACAAAGAGAAGTTATGCGTTCATGGTTGTTCTTTGCAGAGCTTGTCATGATTGCGACAGGGGTGATGCATTGTTTCCCGTACATCTTGAAGTACAGGAACTCTCTAGCCTTGCAATTGAAACACACAAATGTTAGATGCATATACCTTCTGTCATCTACAAAATAATTCTAATGTTATTCTTGTCAAGTTGCAACTTGCAAGCTTGACAAACAGAGAACTTATACCTGAAGATCTCTTATAAGACCTTCCAATAAAGTCCGTCCACAATAAGGAAGCATTGCAGCAGGGAGACATTCACCTGTGCCAGGATCAACCAAACCAAGCCTATCCGCGGAGCCTCCCAAGGGATAGATTTCACCTAGGTCTGGCAAACCCTAAAATGGATAAGATCTTTTAGTTCTAGACAACCTGTGTTGCATTATCATCCTTCACGTTGAATGAACAGTACAGCCTGGCGCTAACCTGAATTCCCCATAAAGCAGCTTGGGATGCATATTCTGGATTTTGAGAAAGATCAAGTCCACTAGGAGCGTGAATTTCCAAAAACTGGCATTCCATGTGCTCTTGTATGCTCTTTGACCAGTTTGTAGTCTGCATTTCAACACTTGATTGGGCTAGAAGCTCCAATACTGCTATCTGATATCTGCACCAAGTATGTAATTAGATGCATCTCAAATCTGTACAAGGTAACAATATACATCCTAATTCAAAACCACTTATAGAAGTAAATTTATCAATGTAAACAAAGGTAGATGCAGCAGATTATTTAACAATAGAAAAACTACACTCAAGACTAAATCATGAAATCATTATACTTAAAGTTAACAGATGATAATAAAATAAATAAATAATTAACTGACCCTATAATTCCACCAATGCAGTTATAGAACTGTTCAATTTCTCCCAAATTCTTTAAGAGCTTCTTCAAGTCCATAATATCTTCATCATTCAAAGCCACGCCACCAATCTTCTCCCCCGAACCCTCGCCATTCACATCCAATTTCTCAATCATTGAGACGAGCGCATAAAGCGCGCTCTTCACCGAGCTCCTCACCGATTCCATCTCGCTCTGAACGAACTCAAAACCCCAACCGAGCACGTGCTCTTGCCCGGCGGCAACCAAGCACTTGAACAAAAACAACTCGTAAGTAGTCAAATTGAGAGAAGCTAAAACCGTAGAGAAGCCATTGTTGCTTGAATTGAAGAACCGCTTCACTCTGGGATCGCCCTCGATCACACTGAGCTTGGCGCGGAGGGAATCGGAGTCGGCGAGCCTGGAACGGAGCCTCTTGAGGCGCGAGAGCTCTTGGTGAAAATCAAAATCGGGAGCTGACGGCGCGTACTCTACTGGCACGGTGGTTACGCGCGCAATACAACAAGAAGGCGAGCACGATAAAGAAGAAGGAGAAAGTGAGAGTGGGTGTTTGGTGAGGCGGAGAGAGCTGAGAGAGCTGAAATGAGAGTTCGGAGTTTTGAAGGTGAAGAGCAAGTGTGTGTTGTTCTGGTTAAGTATTGGAGTTGTGCGCGGCATTGTTTTCAGAGAGAATGGTAGGCTTTGAAAATGATGATGAAGAAGAAGGAGACAAAGAGGTTTTGTAAATGGAGGAAAAAACGAAGAAGAGAAAAGGGAGGGAAGGATAAGAAGGAGATGCTGAAGGAATATACGGAGGTTGAAGAGAGCGCGAGAGAGAGGGAGGAGAGAGGAACTATTTCCTTCCAAAACGTCCAACGGTGGACTCGCGGAGAGTGTAGATGTTGATGACGTGTCCTAATTCTCATCTCCTCCTGCTATTATTCGGATAGGGTTAATTACTGTAGACGTCCTTGAATTATGGCCCCAGTTGCAATTGGGTCCGTGAACTAAATTTCGTGGCAATTTGGTCCTTTAATTAGACAATAAGTTGCAATTAGGTCCTGCCGTCCAACTCTGTCAATTTGTCCGTCAAAATGAGGGGTAAAAGCATCCTTTCAAGTTTGAATAACAAAACCCAAATCCCAAACTTAAAAATAAATAATTTTTAATTTTAACCGAATAACAAAAAATTCAAAAAAATAAAAACTAGAACAAGAATAGTGGAACCAAACCTAGAAGAAGGCAACCCCCATCTCATCTTCCCCCATCCCGACCTCCCCTTCCCCATACTCACTTAGGGCAGTTCCAGCAGCCCCCTAGGCAAGGGCGGGGGGGGGGGGCCTAGGGCAAGGGCGGCAGGGGGGGGGGGGTTAAAACGCCAAAACCCATTTCCAGCAACAAAGTCCAGCCCGGGCAACTACTGGGGTCCACCTGCCTGGGCTGGCCCGAAGGCAGAAACAGCCCGAGTGCTGGCCCGAAGGCTGCTGACGTCATCTGCTACAGTAATGCTACAGTGCTCCGCTACAGTGCCGCCAACAGCTCTCTGCCAAGTGTCGCATTCTGGGCTCTCCGATCAGAATTTTTCCTCCAATCCAACGGCAGCCAATTTTTGTGCAATAAAAAAAAGAAAAAAAATCGAATTTTTTTGAAAAAAATACCCAAAAAATATGTAATTTTTTTCTATACCCAAAAAATCGAATTTTTTTTTAAAAAAATACCCAAAACTCTTCACTTTCAACACCAAATCCTCATACATTTTCTTCTACTTCTACTATTATTCACTTTTTACTCAAGTATTGACAAGTACGAACCCAAAAATTTTATCCAGAAATATTGTCCAAATTTATTGTTTAGGTAAACAAATTTGTGAAAAAAACAAAAAATTGAATAGTACTTGCCCTTTGCCCGGGCAACTGTTGGAAGTGCAACTTACTTTTTGCAAGGGCAGACACTATTCATGTGAATAGTGTCAGCCTTAGCCCCCCCTTGCCATGGCAAGGGTTTGACTGCTGGAAGTGCTCTTACGATGCTCAAAATTTTTTTTTCTGCCCTTAATCCCCACCATTAATCCTGACCAAACCACTCAGCCGTCACCAACCCTACCCCAAAACGCAGCATCTCCATCACCCCCATCCTTCTTCTTCCTCTTCCTTCTTCTTCTCTTCCACCATCCCCACCTTCGTTTCCAACACCCATTTCTCCTTCAGACCTCCACGCTCATCACACCACCCTTCAACTTCACTTCCCTCATTATCAGAGCCTCATCATCTTCCCCATTCTCAACCGACCACCTCCACAAAACCCCCAAAATCCAAAATCCGACACACCCAGATCTGCCCTGTCAACACTATGTCGTCTCTCTCTCTCTCTCTCTCTCTCCCCCCACCATATCTGAGAAAAGGAGGACCCTTCAATTGGAGAAAAACTTCCCTCTCTTAGCTGAGAAAAGCATCACAAGGCTAATTATTGAGATGGATTCAGTTTGTATTGTCAAACTTATACAGGATCATCATATTCTGGAATTACACCCTCTTGCTGCGCTCTTATCCAGCTGTTGGCAGATGATGAATCAAATTGAGAATTGCAGTATACATCACATCTACGGAGAGAATAATAGTGTCGCTGATGGTTTGGCTAACTGGAGCCATAATCTTGACCTGGGCCCGTGCTTTTTAGAGGAAGCTCCCAGTTGGACTGGGTCTAAAGTGTTGGATGACTTGCTTGGGGTCATGAGGACTCGAATGGTCTGTTGTAATTAGTTTGTTGTTTGTTTTTGTTTTTGTTCCTTGGGGTGCCTAACCCCCCTATTTCACCCAAAAAAAAACTTCCCTCTCTCTCATCCATTAATCTCTCTCTTCAATCACTCATCCACCATCATCGTCACCCAAACGCCCCTGCATTCACTCCTCTTTTTCTCTTCAATCACTCAGCCTACATAATTAATTTGTTTTTCAATTTAAAATTTTACAAAGCATTTTCACCTATGTTCTTCCTCTTCTCTCTCTCTCTCTCCCCCCATTCCTCTTGCAGTCCCGAAAAAAAAAACTATGTTCTTCTATTTATGGTGTTTCACTTCCTCTTCAGTCACTCCTTCAACACTGTTCGTACCACTTTTACAAAAATCAAAGGAGATAGTATCGTATAGTAGTGTAGCTCGGAAGTCCGAGTGTCGTATCCACAGAGAGCAGTGTAAAGAAAATAACAGAGATGAAAAAGAACAAGTGTGATTGAGAGGTAGAATTATGCAAGATTTGATTTGGAGAAAATTTAATTGATTAAAACACTAAGGCATTGGGTTTCCACTTTTAACATAAGCATGCAACTCTTAATAATTTGATCCACAAAATATTTTCCATTGTAGTTGTTCAAAATAATTAAAGCTCTTTTTAATTTCCTTTAGAAGTATTCTAAGCATAACTTGTACCATTGGCAACAAACTATCAAAAAATAATCTTCATCAAAATTCTATTAATCTTTAGTAATTCTCTTCTCTTTTAAAAGCATGAAAGTTTTTACTACACTATGGGAAAAACATGATTGAACCCATGAAATAGATTATCAAACATTCATCAATTAATTAAAAAGAAAACTACAAATTCCATTTGAACAAAAACTACAAATTCACATTAAAGCTTAAGTTTGGATCAAACTAATAAAAATTACACACTTATATTAAAAGTTTCCTCCCTAGCCCTAGCTAGGGAGTTAGTTCCCCATAATAAAATAAAACTAAAAACAGAATTTAAGACTTAGAAATATGGAGGGAAAAGAGAAAAAGCTCAAGATTGTGGAGCTTGGTGTAGTTTTACAATGCCGTAGCTCCATCTATTTATAGGAGGATGGGAGCAATATTCATGATTTTAATATGTCTTCCACTTGCCATCAAACCAATTGCCAAGTTGCTTCCTTTAATTAATTCATTGTGATGATGACTCCTTATCTAAATTCTTCAAAACTTTCTTCCACTTGAACACTTTGTCATGCATTTCCATACTTTCCTTCTTCTCATTGTCGGGTATCACTCTTGAATTTCTCCACACCACTCTCCACTTGCTTCTTTACTCCAAGCTTTTATCATTTCAAATAAGTACCCATCATTTTCAAATATATTCCTTAATCTTGGCCTAGTTCCTTGACTTTGGTTTTCACAAAGATCTTTGAGTCTTCTTATCAATTGCTCCACTTGCTCATCTATCGTATCTTCTCATAAAAACTGCAGCAACTTTCCTCAAATTGTAGCTAGATAACAACTCAAGCATCATCATTCTTCTTTGCATTCATTGGTTGCAAGTAGTCAATTTGAACTTCTCCTTCATTGTTTATTCATTCTTTCTTTATTTCTTCAATGATGGAAGCTTTGCATGCATGTCCTAGAGTATATTCATGCAATTGATTGCTTCTTCTTTTCATTTGTTTTATCTTCAATTGCATTTGCTGCTGCACAAGTTGTCTCGAGCAAATTTCCTTGGCTTTGGCTGCACATATTTCTTCTCATCCTTTACTTTCTTCTTGCAACACATTACTTACTTCTTTTCCTCAACATGCTATTGGTGGAAGACACTTAATATCTACAAACAACCACTCATTAAATATAAAAACAAAGATTGGAAAGAAACAATAAAAATACTTTAATAGATTTATATAAAACAAAAGAAAATACTAACCAATATAAATTTAAGGATAAAACTTGTATTAATTTTGTGCTCATCAAATACCCCCAAACCTATATTTTGCTAGTCCTCGAGCAAAAGAAAATAAAAACTAAGTAGAAAAGAAAACTAAGCCACTTTCGCAGGGATCTCGATTGCATTTAGCATATGCAACAAGCCTTTAAACCCCTAGGTTACCCTAGTGGACGAGTATAGTCTCGTGAGGGCTTTCAGTGATGATACCCACAAACATCGAAATGAGAGTTTAAAAATTTATGCTACAACAAAATTTGAAAATTTAAACAAATGCTTAACCATCATCAAAAGCTATTTGGATTGAAAAATTCATGAACAATTTTTAAAAGAGCAAACATGCTTCAAATTAATCCCCACATAAAGTTTTGATCACTTATAATCATTTAGTAAATTTTTCATTTGTTTCCTTTGGTGTTTAAGTGAACCAACACATTTTAGAGACAAAAGTTAATTTCAATCATAGTAACCTCATTATTTCAATCATTATCAAAATTCAGTGCAAATAACTAACCAAAGCATATATATACAATTTTTTTTTTCTTTTTTCTTTTTTCTTTTTTCTTTTTGATTGTGACTGTGCAATGTTTAGTTCCATTAAGCTTTCTAATTAACCCATGTAGCGAGATTTAGGCCAACGACTCTCAAACCAAAGGTTTTAAGGCATTAGGTGTAGAAACACCCCTAAGGGCTTATTAACTCGAGTTAAAAAGGCTACAGAACTAAACTAGTCACAAAATGTATTTACCCCAAAACTTTACCGTTTGACGCGAACACTCGCTGCTGTTTAGGCAAGAGGCCCGGTTACTAAGTAAAACTCTGGATAAATTAACATCATTATTATTATTTTATTTATTTACTTATTTGTTTTTTTACGCCAAGGTCAATCAAGAGCAATGTCTTCTAACTCTACTTAAAACAACAAAGTTAACTATAATTGATCTTTTCTTTCATTCTCACTAAAGTGTTGATGTGCATGTGAGAGTTCAAAGTATAACTCATGAATTATCCACTAAATAGAAATAAGTGAAAAAAAAAAAAAAAAAACTAAAATTATGGGTTTAAAATTTAATAATATGTTTCCAATCGTAAAAATCATTCATGAGTGTTAAATCTGATTTGATGATAGTAAGCATAAAAATCTAGAGATAACACCATTTTTATTTTTTAATTAAATTTTTTTTAATTTTTGGGTGAAATAAAATAATAAAAAAAAACAAAACAAAACTTCTAAACCTTACCCCCAAACCTAAATCAATCATTGTCCTCAATGTTGAAGAATGTAGGTATCAACAAAGTTATAACAAGAAATGAAATGGAGTAAAGCAATTAAATAAAAGAACAAAAAAGAATTAAAATTATAATTTAGTTGCAAAAATAATAAAAAATAAAAATAAAAATAAAGGAAAACAAAAATAACCAAACAAAACAGTAAACCCTAACAAACAGTTCTACGCAAACCGAAACCCAAAAGATGAAGAAGTCCAGCCCATTGGAACCTCCAAATCAATTGAAAACCCAATCCAAACGAAAGCCCAAATTTTTTTTTTTTTTTTTTTCGGAAAGAAAATAAACTAAGTTATAAAAGAAAAAGAAAAAGAAAAATAAACACATTTCCAAAATTTTAAAAATATATATATATATATATATATAGAAAAACAAAAACAAAAACTGGAAAGGGAAGGTCACGGATAAAAGAAGAAAGGGATGTGTCGGCGTGCAGAGACAGCGTTCAATAATTAAGCAGAAAACACGGAAAGTGAAAGTGAAAGTAAAAGTGAAAGTGAAAGTAAAAAACATGAAGGTAAAAGAAAAAAAATTGTCTCCCCTCTAAAAACACGCGGCTGCAAAACGTTAGGGAATCCGAGAGAAACAAACGCAGAAGCCGAAGTCTATTTAACCCGTCTCTGTGGAGTTGAGCTTGCGTCTGTGTTTCATCCTGAAAACTCAGAGTAAAACATCAATAAGCAAGAAACACAAATCACAATGGCAACCTCACCCACTTCCCTCGATGATTTGAATCTAGAGTTGGCCCTTGCGCCATCAGTGGCTCAAGTAAGTGCTCCTCCTCAATCCGTCTTCCCAAACTCCACATATCATCATGGCTCGGCCTCAAACTTTGCTGAGGCAATGCCGAGAAGAGTAGTGCTGCCAGGAGGGATGACTGTTAGGAGACTCACACCGGCAGATCATCTGTACATGACACAGAGGTCAGACAAGGCCGCGGTGGAGGAGTCTCATGATTTAACTGTTCTCCACGCAACCTCCTCCACAAATCTGGGCATAAGATTACTGGCGAGGACGCGAGAGTGCGCAGTTCTGACCGAGGAAGTAGCCTCTTTGAAGGCTCAGGTGGCGGATTTGCAAAAGCGGCTCTACTGTGCCAACCAGCAAGTAGAAGCACTGTGGAAGAGAAACAATGATCATGCAGAGCTTTTGCAGATTCTACAAATAAGAGAAAATAGAGGCAATTAGTATGATGCCTCAGGTGGCTCAATATCTGGGAAGAAACATGTGATTTTTAAATATATGTATGCATTTTCACGTCTATGTATGTAATCACATGTTTATGAAATGAATAAGTATTCGAGCCAAATTTCCGTGTGTGCAATCAAGAAGCAATCTACTTCCCAAACTTAACAACAAATTAAATACATAAACAAGTAAAAGAAAGAAAGAAAGAATTACAGTAATAAAAGCAAAGAGAAACAAGAAATTCAGAATTGCCTTAGTTGGAGATCGGGTTCCGATCTGTTTATTTATTTATTTATTATTTTTATTTTTATTTTTTTACAGTACTGAAATAGAAAGATAATACCTGGAAAATATGCGTGTCAATCCCTTTGGTATTTATCCCGTACAGAATGAAAGACAAAAATAATAAATAAATAAAATCCAAGCAAAAAGAAATAAAGACCAAAATAAAATAAAACACACAAAAAGAAAACTAAAATCTATACAAATACAAAATAAACAGTCATAAAAAAAATACAAAAATAACCACACAAAGAAATAAGCAAAAATTATATTGTTTTTTTTTTTAAAATTATTTTTTTATTTTTAACACTTTGTAAAAAATAACTTATTTTAAAAACACAAATATACAAGCAACTCACGGATGACCAGTTAAGGGCCTCAGAAAACACAGCCAGGGGATCCGGGAAGGTTGGAGGGGTCACAATGGTCCCGCTTAAAACCCAAACTTCTTAAACACCAAAGGTGTCGCCTATAGAACTCCTAGACACTGTATTGACGAAGACACTCACTGGAGTTACCAAAAGTCAGCTCATATGAAAAATCTTTTTTTTTTTTTTTTTTTTTTTTTTTTTTTTGTGTGTGGGTAATTTCTACAGCTTATGAATATCTAAAAAAACATAAATAGCACAAATAAATAATAAATACGAAACTAAAGATAGTCTGAGAATTCAATCCTGATAAACAGGATTCTCCAAGTGAATCGTGTCATCCTGCATAACAAAATTATCCAAAAATGGTTTAAGACGTTGACCATTAACTTTAAAAACATTACCATTTTTTGGATCCTCAATCTCCACTGCTCCAAAAGGAAAAACTCTTGTGACCACAAATGGACCTGTCCATCTGGAACGAAGTTTACCAGGAAAAATATGCAATCTCGAATTATATAAGAGAACTTTCTGTGATGGTTCAAAGTTTTTCCTCAAAATATTTCTATCATGAAAAACCTTCATTTTCTCTTTGTAAATTCGAGAGTTTTCGTAAGCATCATTCCTTAATTCTGCCAACTCACTCAACTGAAGCTTCCTATTTGAACTTGCATCATTTAAACCAAAATTAAACATTTTAATTGCCCAATATGCCTTATGTTCAAGTTCAACTGGTAAATGACAAGCCTTACCGTAGACAAGTCTGTAAGGTGACATCCCTAAGGGGGATTTGTATGCTGTACGGTATGCCCATAAAGCATCAATTAATCTCAAAGACCAATCTTTACGGTTAGGACTCACAGTTTTTTCCAAAATTTGTTTTATCTCCCGATTAGCAAGTTCAACTTGACCGCTTGTTTGTGGGTGATATGGGGTAGCGACTTTATGAGTGACACCATATTTTTTCATTAAAGCCTCAAAAGGTTTATTACAAAAGTGTTTTCCCCCATCACTTATAATAGCTCGAGGTGTTCCAAATCTTGCGAAAATATTTTCTTTTAAAAACCGCAAAACAGTTTTATGATCATTATGTCGACAAGGAACAGCCTCTACCCATTTAGAAACATAATCAATACCGACCAAGATATAAAGATATCCAAAAGAAATAGGGAAAGGACCCATAAAATCAATGCCCCAACAATCAAATATTTCAATTACCAAAATTGGGTTCAAAGGCATCATGTTTCTACGGGTAATTGCCCCCAACTTTTGACAACGGTCACAAGTTCGACAAAAAGAATTAGTGTCTTTAAAAAGCGTAGGCCAATAGAATCCACACTGCAAAATTTTTGCAGCGGTTTTCTTTACAGAAAAATGACCGCCACATGCTTCATTATGACAAAAAGAAATTACTGCATGGATTTCATTATCAGGTACACACCTTCTAATGATCTGATCAGGGCAATATTTAAACAGATAAGGGTCATCCCAAAAGAAATTTCGAACCTCTGTAAGAAATTTCCTCTTGTCTTGAGCAGTCCAATCAGATGGAATTTTACCTGTAGCAAGAAAATTAACAATGTTAGCAAACCAAGGTAATTCTGAAATAGCAAATAATTGCTCATCTGGAAAAGAATCATTAATTGGCAATGTTTCAATGATATCCTCAAAACTCAATCTAGACAAATGATCAGCCACTACATTTTCTACTCCCTTTTTATCTTTGATTGTGATGTCAAATTCTTGAAGTAGTAGGATCCACCTAATCAGTCGAGCTTTAGCATCTTTTTTTTCAAAAAGGTATTTTAAAGCTGCATGGTCAGTGAAAATAACAATAGGTGATCCAACTATATAAGAACGAAACTTATCCAAAGCAAATACCACAGCAAGGAGTTCTTTTTCAGTTGTAGAATAATTCATCTGAGCACTGTTCAAGGTTCTGCTTGCATAATGTATGACATGTGGCTTCTTATCCTTTCTTTGCCCCAAAACAGCTCCAACCGCGTAATCACTAGCATCACACATAATTTCAAAAGGTAAAGTCCAGTCAGGTGGTTGCATAATTGGAGCAGATGTGAGCATTTTAATTAATTTCTCAAAAGCCTTTTGACATGAATCAGACCACTCAAATTTACAATCTTTTAATAGGAGATTACACAAGGGTCTAGATATTGCACTAAAATTCTGAATAAATCTCCTATAAAAACCAGCATGACCTAAAAATGATCTGACATCTTTAACAGTTTTTGGAACTGGCAATTTTGAAATCAATTCAATTTTAGCTTTATCCACTGCAATTCCTTTAGATGAAACAATATGACCAAGAACAATTCCAGAAGAAACCATAAAATGACACTTCTCCCAATTTAAAACAAAGTTTTTCTCTTGGCATCGAACCAATACTTTTTCCAAATTACTCAAGCAATTATCAAAAGAATCACCAAAAACAGATATATCATCCATGAAAACTTCAAGAAATTGCTCAACCATATCACTGAAAATACTGATCATGCATCTTTGAAAAGTAGCTGGAGCATTACATAATCCGAAAGGCATTCTACGAAAAGCAAAAGTACCAAAAGGACATGTAAAAGTAGTTTTTTCTTGATCTTCAATGGCAATTTCAATTTGATAATAACCTGAGTATCCATCTAAGAAGCAATAAAATTCATGACCGGCTACCCTTTCTAAGATTTGATCAATAAAAGGTAAAGGGAAATGGTCTTTTCTAGTTGCAGAATTCAGCTTTCTATAATCAATGCACATACGCCAACTTGAAACCACTCTAGTAGGTATCAATTCATTTTTATCATTTTCAACCACAGTTATGCCAGATTTCTTAGGTACAACTTGAGTAGGACTTACCCATTTACTATCAGAGATGGAATAAATAATACCTGCATCTATTAATTTTAACACCTCAGTTTTAACAACATCTTTCATGATTGGGTTTAACCTACGTTGTGCCTCCCTAGAAGACTTGGCTTCATCCTCTAAAAATATTTTATGAGTACAAACAAGAGGACTAATTCCCTTAATGTCAGCAAGAGTCCAACCAATGGCAGATCTGTGAGAATTCAACACATTAAGTAACTTACCTTCTTGCAAAGAGTCAAGTTCAGAAGATATTACCACTGGAAAAGTGTTGTTGGACCCCAAGAAGGCATGTTTAAGTCCCATGGGTAAAGGCTTCAATTCTAGATTAGGAACTTCCACATTTGATGGCAATGTCTTTTCCTTTCGAGGTGGAAGCTTCTCAAACCTTGGAGTCCATTTATCAGCCTGTAAGGAATTAAACAACGAATTAAGATAAGCAATTTCTGGCTCCTCAAGTAATTCGGATTCTTTAGAATTCAATAAAAGAGTCTCAAAAGGTTCAGAAATACTAGTCTTCTCAAATTGATCCTGTACAAGAACTTCAATCAAGTTCACCACTCCACATTCATCATCTTCATAAGGTTTCCTGAAAACATTAAAAATGTTAATTTCCAATGTCATGTTACCAAAACTGAGTTTCATTATCCCACTCCTACAACTGATGTGTGCATCACATGTAGCAAGGAAGGGACGTCCTAAAATGACAGGAATTTCATTTTCAGAATGCAAAACAGGTTGTGTATCCAAAACAACAAAGTCAACAGGGTAGTAAAATTTGTCCACTTGGACCAATACATCCTCAATTACCCCTCTCGGCACTCGTACAGAACGATCAGCAAGTTGCAACTTCATTGTTGTGGGCTTCAATTCACCAAGACCTAACTGCAAATACACTGAATATGGCAACAAATTTACACTAGCCCCCAAATCAAGCAAAGCACAATTGATGTAATTTTTTCCAATTACACATGAAAGAGTGGGACTTCCTGGATCTTTGTATTTAGGAGGGACCTTATGTTGCAACAATGCACTCACATGTTCAGTCAAAAATGCAGTTTTCTTCACCTGATGCTTTCTTTTAAATGTGCACAGATCTTTTAAAAATTTAGCATAAGAAGGAATCTGTTTAATAGCATCTAACAGAGGAATATTAACTTTGACTTCTTTAAAAACATCCAAAATTTCATGATTTTGATTCAATTTCTTTGGAGGATTTAAAGCTTGGGGAAAAGGAGCAGGAAAATTATTTTCATTTAATTCACTCAATTTGGACTTGTTTAGTTCATCATTATTCTTAGATTTTTCAACTTCCTTTGGTGAAGGTGTTGTATCAATTATTTTACCACTTTTAAGAGCAATGACAGACTTAGCATGTTCAATTGAGGTTTCACACAAATTAACATTTTTTGGATTTGGTTGAGTTTGAGAAGGAAATTTCCCTTTTTCATTTATTGCAAAAGAATTTGTCAATTTAGAAATTTGGCTTTTAATTTCTTTATTTTCATCAACCATTTGACCAAACAAGGTATCATACCTTTGATTTTACTTCTGTTGTTCCTGCATAAATGCTTGAAGAGTATCGCTCAAAGATGGTCTAGCATTAAATGTATTAGTTGTAGGAAATTGATGATTGAAAGAATTTCTCTCACTTACCTGAGGTTGTGAATCATTGCTCCAACGAAAATTTGGATGATTCCTTGTCGCTGGATTGTAAGTGTTGGAAAAAGGAGAATATTGTTGTTTGAAGTTTCCAACAGCAGCACAACGCTCCTCATAAGCTCCTTTCATTTCCTGAAAAATTGGGCAATTTTTAACAGTATGACCAATCTCATAACAAGAATCACATACTTGATTAACATCAGCTTGAAAAACAGGTTGAGGCAAATTTGATTTTTCCGTTTTCAAAGCAGCTATCTCTTTAGTCAAAACCTCAAATTTTAATTTCCAATCATCTTCTTCTTTTAATTGATAAATTCCTTTATTAGTAGAAGATGTGGCAATTCTTGACCGATCAGTGGTCTCAACTGGACTGGGGACAGTCCATTGATGAGCTTTTTCAGCAATTTCATCCAAAAATTCTAGGGCATCATCAGGGTCTTTTTGCATAAAATTTCCATTACACATTGACTCAACAAATTGGCGATCACGAGGGAGAAGTCCCTCATAGATATAACTAGCAAGACGCCAATTTTCAAAACCATGGTGTGGGCACAAATTCAAAAGCTCTTTAAATTTTTCCCAAGTTTGATACAAAGTTTCATTTTCCTTTTGAGAGAAATTTGAGATTCTTTTCTTAAGAGCAATCGTCTTGTGATTAGGAAAATACTTGTTAAAAAATGCTTGAGTCATTTCCCCCCAAGAACCTATGGATCTAGCCCTTAATGAATACAACCAACTTTTAGCCTTTTCTTTTAAGGAAAAAGGAAAAAATTTCAACCTTATGAAATTAAGCCTATCAAGTTGAACATTGTAAAAAGTGCCAATAGCCTCTTCAAATTCCCTAACATGCACATAAGGATTTTCACTTTCCATGCCATGAAAAATGGGAAGCAGTTGAATCATTCCAGGTTTGAAATCATAATTTGGCATGTTAGGTGGAAACATGATGCATGACGGATTTGGTGCACGAATAGGATGCAAAAATGTCTCTAAAGTTCTAGGTGCAACTACTTCTCTCATTTCATTATTCTCAATCTCATTATTTTCAATATGAGCATTAATTTCTTGTTCATTATTCGCAATTTCTTGTTCATCATTCACAATTGCTGCCATGCTTTCAGATTTGTTGGAATTTTCAGTTGAAGAAGTTGAAGCAGAATGTTCTAAATTAACAGTTTCAGACTTTTTGACAAACCTTCCTAGATGATCTCTAGGTCGCATAAAGAAAATAAATAGATAAACAAAAAATACAAATACAAATATATATTAACAATGAGATAAGTTTGGAAAGAGTGTACCAGATGTGAAGAATTTCACATAACCAGCAAACCTTTGACCAAGGGGATCTCTGCACTCTTTGACAAGCCGCTCCCCGGCAACGGCGCCAATTTGTTCGTACCACTTTTACAAAAATCAAAGGAGATAGTATCGTATAGTAGTGTAGCTCGGAAGTCCGAGTGTCGTATCCACAGAGAGCAGTGTAAAGAAAATAACAGAGATGAAAAAGAACAAGTGTGATTGAGAGGTAGAATTATGCAAGATTTGATTTG